>NW_023643984.1:0-8900 GCF_015228065.2 Penaeus monodon | reverse complement strand
GATGATTCGAATTATTGGGTAATAATGAAATATTACCAGAATTCTTTTAAACTGACAATGATGATAAATGAAATAAGGAATTTGGATAACATTGATGTTATTAATTTTATTCTATTACATTATTATATCAATTATTATTTTTATTTTTATTAGTTATTATTTTTATTATTATTTTTATTATTTTTATTATTATTATTATAAATTATCTTTTTGTATTATATTATTATTATTTTTATTATATATGATAAAAAACTTATATTATTATTATATTTTTATTTATTATTTAAAGTTATTCCCAAAGAATATATTGTAACTGTAATATAACAATAAAAATAATAATAAGTATAATTATAATAATACTATTTGTACAATATTGTTATTGATCTTATTTATTGTTATTATTATCATCTTTATTATTTTTACGTAGTATAATTGAAAAAAATGATTATTATAACGTAATAATTACAGTACAAACGATATTAACTAAAATAATGATATATAATTTTTATAAAAACGTTATTTTTGTTATTTTTTATTGTTATTGCTATTATTATTGTAGTTGTTATTAGTATGTTGTAAAAATATATATTATAACGCAATAATTGCAATAATAATGATAATCTGAATATAAGGATGATAATAATTGCAATAATGATGATAAAGATGACAATGGATAA
The DNA here is from genome assembly GCF_015228065.2 of Penaeus monodon. NCBI lineage: Eukaryota > Metazoa > Arthropoda > Malacostraca > Decapoda > Penaeidae > Penaeus > Penaeus monodon. Next base: position 8,223 of record NW_023643984.1, on the reverse strand, counting down.
GATGATAACGATAGAAATTATGATATCTGATACTAATGATGATAAAAAACAGGAATTGTGTCCATATACAATAAAAAGGTAAAAGAAAAAAATCCCAAAAGTCGAAAAAGCGGCAAACTAGCGAATACAGATTTTTTAGGGAGACTCCAAAATGACTTTTTCCATTCTTTTTATGATTCTGGCAATTATATGTAAAAAAAATAATAATTACCAGAATTCTTAATTTTGACAATAATGATGATAAAAGTGAGAATAAGAGAATTTGGTAACACATGAGATTATTGATATTATTCATACCATTTTTCATTATTATTATTATTATTATTATTATTTTATTATATTATTATTAAAATTATATTATTATTACATTAATTATTAGTGTTATTGCCCAAAAATATATTAAAAACTATAATAATAAAAATAATATAATAAAATTATAATAATAATACTAATTGTTTAATATGTTATTAATATTATTATTGTTTATTATATATTATTATTTTTTTACTGACAGTATAATTGTAAAAATAATTATTATAACAGTAAATAAATTTCAGTAAATAACGAAAATTTAATTAAAATATGATATAACAATTTTTAATTACCATTATTAGGGGTGTTATTAGTATAGTGTAAAAAAAATTATTATAAATGCAATAATTGCAATAATAATGATAATAATTTTCAAAAATGATACAAAAATTGGAAAGTGATGATAATGATGAGATAATGAGGAAAATGATGAAATAATTGATGATATTAATGATAAGGGATTATGATAACGTTTAAAAATGTGAAATCATGATAATAATGAAATACGGGAATTTGGGGTCCTGTATACAAAAAAAGGTAAAAAAAAAAAAACCCTTAAAAAAAACGGAAAAATTTTGAAAAATAAGTTTTTGAGAGTAAATCCAATAATGATATAAAAACGGAATTTTTCCCCATATATAAAAAAAAGGCCCAAAAAAAAAACCCCAAAAAGTCGAAAAAAGGGGCCAAAATTTTTAGGAAATATACCCTTTTTAGAGTAGACCCCAAAAAATGCCCTTTTTTTCCACCCTTGGATAAATTCTGGAAATTTTATTGGGGAAAATAATGATAATAATTCCCAAAATTTCCCCTTTTAATAAAGAAAAAATATGAAAAAGGGAGAAAAAAGAAAAATTTGGAAAAACTTTTGATGTTTTAAAATATTATTACTATTCCCATTTTTTATCATTATTTTTCATTTTTAAATTTTTAAATTTTTTATTATTATTTTATTTATTATTTTTATTATTTAAATTTATTAGTAAATTTTTGCCAAAATTATTGTAACTGTAATAATAAAAATAATAATAAATAATAAAAAAATAATAATAATAAAATAAAAATTTTAAAATTTTGTTTTTTAATATACCTTTGTTATTTTTTCCTTATTATTTTTTTTTTCGGGTAGTATAATTAAAAAATTAATTTAATAACAGTAATAATTACAGAATAACGTTTTAATTAAAAAATGATAAAAATTTTCTTTAAAAATTTATTAATTTTATTATTATTGTTTTTAAATATTATTATTAATTTTGTTATTAGTATAGTTGTAAAAATATATATTATAATGGGAATAAATTTTTAAAAATTTTAAATTTTTTTAATAATTATTTTTAAAAAAATTTTTTTAAAACAATATTTGTTTTTTACTGGAATTTTTACTGGTTTTAAAATTTTTTTTACAATTTTACTACCAGTTTAAAAAAATTTTAAAAATAAAAAAAATACCCCAAAATATTATTTAAAAAAAATTATAAAATTATTATTTTTATTATACTTTTTATTTTTATTTTGTTTTTATTTTATTTTTATTATAAATTTTTTTTAGCAAAAAAAAAAAAATTATTTAAAAATTTTTAATTAAAAAAAAAAAAAAAACAAAAATAATATAAAAATAATAAAAATTAATAATAATAACAAAAATAATAATTTAAAAATAAAATTAATAAAAGTAAAAATAAAATAATGAAAAAAATAAAATAAAAATGATATAGAATAATGTTAACAACATGAAATGTATCCCAAATTTTTTTTACTCCACTTTTTCAACATTAAATTTTCATGATTTTTTAGGGAATTTTTTGGGGAAATTTTTATCATTATTACCCTAATAATTTCTAGATTTATTTAAAAGAATGGAAAAAACGTCATTTTGGGGTTTTTTTCTCAAAAGGGTTTTATTTTTTAGTTTTTTTTCCGCTGTTTCAAATTTTTGGGAAAAATTTTTTTTTTTTTCCTTTTTTTTTTTAAAATGGATAAATTTTTAATATTATTAAAAAAATACATTTTACCAATTTTTTAAAATTAAATATTCTTAAATTTTATATTTTTATTAATTGATTTAAAATTTATATTTTTAATATATTAAAATAAATATTTAATCAAATTAAAAAAAAACGTTTTAAAAAATATTTATTATTTTTTTTAATTTAAATCTTTAATTTTTTAATTATTATTTTTAAAAAATTTTTTTAAAATTAAAAAAAAAAAAAATAATAAGGATAAAAAAATAATAAATAATAACAATTTATAAAATTTTTTTATTTTTATTTATTATTAAAAATTTTATTTTCAAAAATATATTTTTAAATATATAAAAATTAAAAAAAAAAAAAATAAAAAATAAAAATATAATAATAATAAAAAAAAATATATAATAATAATAATAAAATGGATATAATAATTTAAATCAAATTTCCAATTCTTATCTCTTTATACATTTGTCAGATTATAAATCTGGAATTTTTATCATTATTCCCTAAATTGCGATCATCAAATGATGGAAAAAAACGTCATTGGAACCCTAAAAAGGTTATTCGCTAGTTTCCCTTTTCACTTTTGGTTTTTTTCTTTCCTTTTTAAAATGGAAATCTGTTATTATAATCATATTATCAGATTATCATATTATTTCTACATATATTATCATCAACATATCATATTTTTATTTTTCATTATGATTATTTATATTATAATTAAAATTTATAATTATACAACTTTATAAAAACTACTTTATTAATTTGTATACTAAAATACAATATTTTTAAAAATTTAATAAAGATATAATAAATTTAATAATATCATAACAATTTTTAACGTTTAAAATTTAATTATTTTATACTTATTAAAAAAATTATATATGTTAAAATTAACAATAATATATTTTTAAGATATATAACGATAAAATTTATAATTTTAATAATTAAAATATATTAAAATTATTTTTAAATTATATAAGGGGGGTTTTAAATTTAATCACTAAAAGTTACAAATTTCTTTTAATTCATTTACCACGGTTTTTCCCTAGAAAAATTCCCCATTATTACAATTCCAAAAAGCCAGTCATAAATGCGGGAAAAAAGCATTTGGTACTCTCAAAAAACCGCAAGTTTTGCCAAACCCACCCCTAAATTTAAGAAAATTTCCCTGGAAACCCCTTTATTTAAAGTTTCACAAATGGTTAACTCAACTCAAATTCACAACACCAATTGAATTTGGGGGTTCATCAATCCCCTTTTCTTAAAGAATTTTCATTTATTTAAAATTACAATTTTGGGTCCAACCACACCAAGTAATCTTAACCAATAAATAAGAAAAAATTTTTACTAAAAATAACCGGATTCCTGAAAAACTGTATAATTATATAAAAGATCCACATAAAAATATAATTAATATCATTGTTAAAACGTTTCGCTAAAGAAACTACCTTTTTATTTTTAATTATTATATACTTATTTATTAGTAGTAGTATAAGTATTTTTATTTTTAAATTGTTATTATTACAGTTAAAATATAATTTTTGGCAATAATAGTAATAATTAAAGTAATAAAAATAATATAATAAATAATAATAATTAATAATAATAATAATGATATAAATAAAATAATAAATGAAAATAATGATAATAATAATGATATAATAATATTAATAATCATCAAATTTACCCCAATTTCTTTATTCTCACTTTTATCATCGTTATTGTCATGTTTACTAGAATTCTGGTAATTCTTATCATTATTACCCTAATAATTCCCAAAATCATTAAATAATGAATAAACGTCTTTTTGGATTTCTCTAAAAAAAAAGGCTATATTTCGTTAGATTTTTCCCGCTTTTTCGACTTTTCTTTTTTTTTTTCTTTTACCTTTTTTTTATTATATATGGACAAATTCCTGTTATTATCATCATAATTATATGATTAAATCATCATTATTATCGTTATCATCATCATTATCATCTTTACCCTCATCATTATCAATTATCTTGCAATTTTTATCATCATTATTGCAATTATTATCATTATTATTGGAATTATTGCAGTTGACAATATTATTTTTATAACTATACTAATAACAACTAACAAAAATAATAGTAATAACAATAAAAATAACAAAAATAACTTTTTATGATATTTATTTATCATTTTTTTAATTAATATCGTTATTACTCTATTATTACTGTTATAATAATTATTTTACAATTATACTTCCAGTAAAATAATATAATGTTTAATAAAAAACAATAATAATATTAAAAACAATATTATAACGATTAGTATTATTATTATTATACTTATTATTATTATTGTTTTTATTATACAGTTATAATATATTTTTTGGAATATACTACTAATATTACTATACTACTACTACTACTGCTAATAGTAATAATAATAAAAATAAAAATATATAATAATGATGATAATGATAAAAATTTAATGAAAAAGTAAAATATTAATAATCCTCAAATGTTACCCAAATTTTTTTTTATTCCACTTTTATCATCATTATTGTCATGATTAATAGAATTCTGGTAATTCTTATCATTATTACCCAAATAATTGCTGAATCATCAAATGAATGGAAAACATCATTTGGAGTCTGATCTCAAAAGGCTATATTTCGCTAGATTTGCCGCTTTTTCGACTTGTGGGATTTTTTTCCTTACACCATTTTTATTATATATGGACACAATTCCTGTTATTATCATTATTATCATGATTATTATCATATTTATCGTCATCATCATCATTATCATCATTATCATCATTATCATCAACATTATCATCATTATGCAATTATTATCATCATTATTGCAATTATTGCAGTTATATATTTTTTGCAGTTATAATATATATTTTTGCAACTATACAATAGCAAGTACAATAAAATAGTAATAACAATAATAATAACAATAAAAAACTCTTTTGATAATAATTATTTATATCATTATTTTAAATTAATATCGTTATTACTGTAATTATTCTGTTATAATAATTATTTTTACAATTATACTACCAGTAAAAATAATAATAATGATAATAAAAAACAATAATACTATTAATAATAATATTATAACTATTATTATTATATTATTATTATACCCATTATTATTATTATTGTTTATTATTACAGTTGTAATATATTTTTAGCAAAATTAATGATTAAAGTAATAAAAATAACAATAAATAATAAATAATAAAATAATAATAATATAATAATATAAACAAATATAAAAATAATAAAAAATGATAATAATGATAATAATAAGATAATAGTAATAATGTTAATAATCTCAAATGTTATCCAAATTCTCTTTATTCTCACTTTTATCATCATTTTTGGGTCATGTTTAAATAGAATTCTGTTAATTATTTATCATTATTACCTTAAAAATTTGCCAGAATCATCAATCATGGAAAAAACGGTCTTTTTGGAGTTACTCTCAAAAGGCTATATTTCGCTAGTTTTTTACGTCTTTTTCGACTTTGGGGATTTTTTTCTTTCCCTTTTTTTATTATATAGGAAACAATTCCGTTATTATCATCATTATTATAAATGATTATCAATATTATTATCGTTATCATCATCATTATCTCTTATCATCATCATTATCATCATTTTTTGCAATGTATTATCACATTATTGTAATTATTATCATCATTATTGAAATTTATTATCATTTTTATTGCAATTATTGCATTTTATAATATATATTTTTTACAACTATACTAATAATAGCTACAATAATAATAGTAATAACAATAATAAAAACCAAAAATAACGTTTTTAATAATTATTTATTCATATTTTAATTATTATCGTTATTACTCAAATTTATTTACTGTTATAATAATTATTTTTACAATTATACTACCAGTAAAAAATAATAATAATGATAATAATAAAAAATAATATTAATAACAATATTATAACGATTAGTATTATTATTAATTTATTTTATTATTGTTGTTTTATTCCCAGTTATATTAATTTTTGGCATAATACTAATAATTAAAGTAAATAATAATAATAATATAATTAATAATATAATATTGATAATAATGATAATAATAATGTAATAATAGTAAAAATAATCACCCAAATGTCATCCAAAATTCTCTTCATTCTCACTTTTATCATTTTTTTGTTATGATTAACAGAATTTCTGGTAATTTTATCATTAATCCATATGTTAAATTTGGCAGCAATGCCTATGACTATCGAAGATTATATAATATAACATGAATCAAGAAATACGTAAATGTAATTATTGAGTGACTAAATAAACCCTTCTGATGAAATCATGAAATGAAATGAGAAAAGAACTGAGCTCGTGCTTATATTTTAACTAAAATGGTTTTGACACCTACATTAATCATAAGAATATTTTGTATTCTAATAATCGGGTTTTACTGTTCAGGGCTAAAGCTTATGAAACATAGATATACATATATACATGCACACATCGCACAAACAAACACACACACCCACAACACCCCACACACATACATTATATATATATTTTATAATATATTAATATTTATATATATATAAAAAAGTATATTTTATCTATGTAATTTTTATGTACACTTATGTGTATATTATATTATCTATCTATCTTCTTTATATAAACATATATTTCATCTATTTTTTTTATCTGTTCTCCTTTCTATTTACCTATATATTGTCTATGTATGCATGTATCTATCTATCTATGTATATAAGTAAACAGTATATGTGCCTGTGTTTTTTTTTTGTGTGTTGCTTGTGTGTCTTCTTCCATGTGTGGTGTCTATTTCATGATATTATTATATATATATATATTTTATATCTATATATATATATATATTATATATATATAATATACATATATATTATATAATATATATTATATATATATATATTATATATATATATGTATATATAGTATATTAACATTTTTGGTATCCCTACATATAATGGTACTAACATATATTATTAAAATATATAAAATATATATAAAATATTATAAAATGTATAATAATTTATATATTTAATCCATAATAAACACTCACACACACACCACACACACACATCACACACACACACACAAAACACACACACAAAAACACACATAATATAATATAATATTTTTATATATATATATATATACATAATACATATTATATATTATATATATATATATATATATATAAAAAAATAAATTTATATATTAATATATATATAATATACAAATATCATTATGTATTATATATATAGATATATAAAATATATTATATTATATTATATTATTAAATATATCTTGTGTGTTTGTGTGTGTGTATGTGGGGTGTGTGTGTGTTGTTGTGTTTTGTGTGTGTTGTGTGTGTTTGTGTGTGTGTGTTGATGTGTGTGTGTGTTGATGTGTGTTTTGTGTGCTTTATGTATGTTTGTGTTTGTGTGTGGTGGTGTATATATATATATAAAAAATATATATAATATATAATGTATAAAAACCATATATATTTACATATATACATAATATATATATATAAAATAACAAAATAATTAAAATTACATACACACACACCCCACACACACATATATATCTTACAATCATATATATAATATATAAAATAATAATATAACATATATACATATAATAAAAAATATCATATATATAATATATATTACATATATATCATATATATTATATACTATATACTATATATAAATAATTATACATATACATAATAACATAAATATAATATACATAATTAATTAATATATAATAATATAAAATTTATTATATAATATATATTTTAATTATTTTATAATTTTTATATATGAATATATGTATTATAGTATATATGTTTTATTATATTTCATATAAAGGGGATAAAAAAAATTTTTAATAATAAATTTTAA
>NW_023643982.1:0-8900 GCF_015228065.2 Penaeus monodon | reverse complement strand
TTGTATCAGGTATGTATAACCTATACATAATGTAATGTTGGGTTTTTGGTATGTTTTTTGCGTTTTTTGGGGGATTATATGCAAAATTTCAGTATCATTTAATGCATGGGTTTACTGATGCTTTCATAATTATCACATATTAATTACAATATTACACTTATTATAAGAACTCAGGATTTGCCAATTTCAGTCATTGTACTTTTTCCATTTTATCGTCTTCTATCTATCCTAGCTCTCTCTCTCTATCTTCTTTTCCCTCTCTCTCTCTCTCTCTCTCTTCCTCCTCCTCCCCCTTATTTCTGTCTCTCCTCCTCCTCACTCACTCCTTCTCTTCTCTCTTTTCTCTCTCTCTCTCTCTCTCTCCTCTCTCTCTTTTCTCATTTCTCCCCTTCTCTTCCCCTTCCACTCACTCCTCCTCTCTCTCTCTCTCCTCTCCTCTCTCTCTCTCTCTCTCTCTCTTCTCGCTTTCCCTCTCACACTCTCTCCTTTCTTCCCTCCAATCTCACAATTATATCCACGTATGTTCCTTTCACCCATCACCAATTTTTCTTGGTCTCAAGTAAGTCAATTAAGAAGGGGCGAGCATTCAAATTTGCTTGCTAATTAATCTGGGAACTCTTAGAGACGGTAATTAATTCGTCTTTTAAGTAATTTAAAGGGCCAGCGGACCGGAGCGTGGGCAGTCGCTGTGTGTCGTAAGGTCGAAAAGGCGGGGAAAATAGCAATAAATTTGGCCTCTCCGCACGTGGATTGAATTAACATGCAACATCTCTTCAATTAAGTTGCTGCACAATGGTATGGCACTCCTGGGCCTAAACGACCTATTATCATATCACGAGTAGGGAATCGAGCGAGAGAGCGCGGAAGCCACAGAGGAATTTGGGCTGAGGCTTTTCCTTAATACCGATCGACTTGCTCTTGGTCTTTATTCATCGCTAATCTCGGGGAATTAGTTGGTGTCTTGGGGACGTCTCCATAGGTGAATTTTGTTCATCTTTTTGTTGTTATTCGTCCTTCCCCCCCCCCCCGTGATTTATCTGGATGTTTTTTTTTTCTCTCCTCTCTTCTTTCTTGGGAGGATGCGTATTCTCGGTCCCTGGGATTTTTGGGATGAATTCAAACCAGGGGATTCATAGCGATCGTAGCTTAATTATGTTTTTAAATTTTTCTTTCCGAAATGGCCTCCAAATGAGGGAGGTCGGCGCGCGTTTCTTTTAAAATTTTCCCTCTGTTTTCTCATCTATAATCATTACTAGTTTTTGAAAGGTCTCGAGCGTAAGTGTGAACGGCGAAAGAGGGGAAGGGAAAAAGGGAAAAGGTATAAGAAGAATTAAAGGAAAGAACTAAAAACGGAAGTTTTTGGAAATTTGGTTTTATTTAATTATGCGAGAAACGAGATAGGGAAGGATATTAATATATATATATATTTATATATTATATTATAATATATATATTATATATATATTGGGGTGTGTGTGTTGTGGTGTGGTGTGTGTGTGTTTGTGTGTGTGTGTGTTGTGTTGTGTGTGTGTGTGGTGGGTGTGTGTGTGTGTGTGTGGTGTTTGGGACATAACAAAAACAACAAAAAAATATATTATATATTATATATATATATATTATATATATATATATTTTTTTAAATATAATAACATATATATAACATATATATATATTATATATATATATATATATATAAATATATATATATAATTTTATATTTGTGGGGTGTGGGGTGTGTGTGGTGTGTGTGTGTGGGTGTGTGTGTTGTGTGTGTGTGTGTGTGTGTTGTGTGTGTGTGTGTTGTGTTGTGTGTGTGTGTGTGTTTTTATTTTTTTTTTATTTTTTATTACCCCTGTTTCTTTTTAAAAAAAAAAAAAAAAAAATAATATATATATATATATATATAATATAAACATGGTACATATATAATCAACCCAAAAACAACACATACCTTACTAATATAATTTATATATATTATATATATATAATATATATATTATACGTTATATATAATATTATATATATTATTTCACAACAACCACACCACCCACACACACCCCCACCACACAACACACATAAAAAAATAAAAAACAAAAAACAAAAAAAATATATATATTTATATATTTCATATATAATATATAATTAAAAAAGAAAAAGAAAAAAAAAGAGAGAGGAGAGAGAGGGGAGAGAGAGAGAGAGGAGAGAGAGAGAGGAGAGAGGAGAGAGAAAAAAGCAAAAATAAGTCCAAGTTACCTTGTGAAAGCTTAAAGTATAAAATTATACAATAGATAAAAATTACTACAAAGGTAAGTAAATTAAAACTAAACGAATTTTTTAAAAGTTTTAAAACGAAAATTTTAAAAAAAAAAAATATTAAATAAAAGAAAAAAAATATATTTATAAGTAAGGGAAAAAATTCCAAGGCATTTTGTGGTCAATTTCCAGTAGTTTAATGTGTAAGTTTTGATTAATTTGGAAAGGGAGAGGGTTTTTTTGGAAAAAGAAAAAAAATGCAAATAAGATATATAAAGGAATAAATAAAACAAACCCCCGCTTTAAACCACAAAATGGGACCGCGTTTCAAACCCAAAATTCAGAATTCCCTTTTCCAAAATTTCCCAAAACCCCTCCAAACCCCCTCCCCATAAATTAGAAAAAGAGGGAAAAAAAAGGGAAAAACCGCTCAAACCCCCCAATTTAATGAATTGAAAATTTAAAACCCCCGGGCCCAAACAACCGGAAACACACACAATAAGGGATCCAATACCAGACAAAGGACAAACTCGCGACGAGGACCATTGGCTGCCTGACAAATTGATCACATATGTCACCTTATTGTTATTGCTGCTGGCCGCTAGGGGGGAGGGGAAGGGGGAAGGGAGACACGAGAGGGGGAAAGGGGAGCGAGAGGCAGGGGCAGGGGGAGCGGGGAAGGCGTGGATGCCGCTGGCCCGAATGTTGAAAATTGGAAATTCGGCGAAAAAAGACTGAATGAACGCCATGATGGATAATGGATGCTGTCAAGGATTAATGTTGTGTTGGATGGTTTGTGTTCTCACGCAGGTTCACTCGCACACACATCTGTTCTCTGTTCCCGATAGCGCCGAGAAATATTTTGGGAGTAATCTAAATGTACGATTATACATGGGCTAAAAACTAATCGGGGTAGATAAGGGGCGAATTTTCAGCGTAATAAACACCTTTATTATTTCTGGTTTGTCGAGATATTGTTTTTTTATCCTTTTAACCGTCACTATCACCATTTCAAGGAACTGTTACCGCATAAATGTATTATTCTGGTTGTTGTTAAATTATTATCATCTTCATTATCTTTATCATTGTTAATGCTGCTGCTGTTACTGTCACTGCCCATTGTTACAATTACTATCAGCATTGCAATAATCATTCTCACTGTTCTTCTTCAAACCAGATCATCATCCCTCGTCATTATCATTATTATTATGATATTATGATTAAACACTATCATCACTATTATCATTATTATTTTTTTAAATAATAATAATAATATAATAATAATAATAATAATAATAATAATTTTAAATTAATTTAAATTTTTATTATATTATTTTATATTATTATTTTTATTATTTATATTATTATTACTGTTTATTATATATTTACTATTATTATCATATTATTTATTATCATATTATTATTATTTAATTATTATTATTATTGTTGTTGTTATTGGATTTTATTATCATCATTACTATTATTTTATTATTTGTAGTAGTTTTAGTACGTATAGGTTAAAACATTTTTCATTATTTTTAAACCCTTTTATTTTAAATTATTATTTCACTTTTATTTTTTTTTTCACCATAATTATAATAATAATAAAAAATAAATTTTTATTATTATTTTATTATATATTATTATTATTATTATATTTCATTTATTAATTATTTTTTATTATATTATATTTTTTATTATTAATTTTTTATTTTTAATTATTATTTATTATTATTTATTATTTTTAATTTTATTATTATTAATGGGCTATTATTATATTTTTATTTTTATTTTTTTTGTTTTTATTTAAATTTTTTAAATTTTTTTATTATTTTAATATTTTTTTTTATTTTATTTTATTATACTTTTTTTTTATTTTTAAATTTTTATAATATTATTATTATTATTATTATTTTTATTATCTATTTATTATTATTTTTATTATAGTTATTATTATTATTATCTGTTATTTAAATATTTTCATTATTATTATTATATTTTTTATATTTCATTATTCTATTTTTAGATAATATTATTAATTTATTTTAACATTTAATTAGAAATTTTATAATATCATCAAAATTTGTTCAGTAGTTTTAAACAAGTTTTATTATTAAATAAAATAATCACTATTATTTTTTATATTATCATTTATTTATCATCACAATTATATCTTTATTTTAATTTTTTATTTTTATTATTGACAAAATAATAATGATAATTGTTTTTTTATATTAATTCCCCTTTTTTAATTCAATTTTTATTTTATCTTACATTTTTATTATTATTTTTATTTTTTTTTTGTTGTTGTTATTATTATTATTATTTTTATTATTATTTATTATTATTATTATATTATTATTATTATTATTATATTATTTTTTTATTATATTATGATTGATTTTATATAATTTTAACATTAACCTTATAATTATATTATTATCTTTACCTTTTAAAATTTAAATTATCAAGAAATAATTTTTAAATCCGAAAGTTGTACTGTGAAGTTATTCAAATTATGACAAGGAATCATCTTGTCATAATTTAACTCTTAGTGAAGTGATATTCCAACATACTTACCTTTTCTTAGCCCTGTGCTGGAGTACCTATCGACAAAGTGTCCACTTCTTCCAATAGCATTATGGAGGAGATAATGATTAAACACCAGGATAAAAACATCGCCCGAATTCATAGGATTTGGGTTCAATTGAGTGTTGTTCAAAGTGAAGTATGGAAAAAATAAAAAAAGTCATAGTACACTGCAGTATTAATTTTAAAAATCCTCACATTCATGCAACGGCTCCTAAAAGTCCTTTTACAATGCGTGGAATCCTTCCTCACCACTGTCCACCCTCCTCGGCGTTGCGTCGCTAGCGTCTCTTCAGCGGATAGCAGAGATGTGTACTGGAAATTACCCCCCGGATGAGGGCGTGGGCGTGGATGGCGGAGAAGGAGGGCGTGGGCGGGAGGGCGGCAAAAGGAGGCGGGCGGGATAGGAAAGGAGGGAGCGGGAGAGATAATCAAAAAGAATAATAATGATTTTTAAAAATAACGGGGATGGTAAAGATAAGATGGTTAAAAACAACAATAATGTAATAGTGCAAATAATGATAATGATGATAATCACATAATCTTTTGATAGTAAGTAATAAAACATGTGATTATTATATTTAATAAACAATAAAATAATAAAGATAATACTAAAATACTGAAAAGTGATATTTATAATCCTTATAATGATTATAGTATGATAATGATGATTACTAATTTCTAATAATAGTGATAATAATGTAACAATATAATAATAATAATAACAACGATTAATGATAATAATAGTAGTAGTATAGTAGTAGTAGTCACAATAATAATAATAAAATGATTGATAATAATAATACTAATAATAATATATAATAATTAATAATAATAATAAATAATAATAATATAATAATAATTTAATAATAATAATAATAAAAAATAAAAAGATATGTGATATATAAATGTAATAATAAATATAATAAAAATGATAAGATAATAAAAAGAATGAAATAATTGAAATAGCAATAAAATAATACTAAAGTTAATAATAATAAAAAAATTTCATGACAAAATAATAACAGCAGAATTAACAACATCAACCGTAAAATAGCAGTGATAATGATGATAATAATAATGATAGTATTGATGATAAAAGTAAGAAAAAAAATAGAGATTATAAAAATTTACCATTAATATTATTATGACTTTAGCAATAATAAAAAAAAAACAACGAAATGATAATAATGATAATACTTATAATATATAAAGATACATTGTATAATAACATTTATAGTTATGTTAACAATAATAGCAACAGCAACAATATTAAATAATGATAATAATGACAATAATGATAATGACAATAATAAAAAAAATGTAAAAAATGATAATGAAAATTATAATAATAATAGAAATAATATAATAAAAATAATAATAAAAAAATAATAATAATAATTGTAACATAATAATAATGATAATAATAATGAAATAATAATATAATATAATATAATAATAATAATAAAAATAATGAAAATAATAAAAATAATAACAATGATAATGATAATAATTATGATAACAATAATAAAGAGAAAATGATATGATAACGATGATAATAAATAATATAATAATGTATAAAAATGATGATAATAATAATATGATGATGATAATGATCGGAATAAGGAAAAAAAACGCAAACTTATGATAATAAATTATTTTGCAAAAATGTTTGAAAAAATCAATAACAATAGTAATAATAATTAAAATGGTAATGAAAAGAATGTTCATATTAATTGCAAAAATAATAGCAATGAAAATAGTAATAATGATATTCAAATAGTAATGACAGTAATAATGATACAATTATAATACAATGATTATAAATGATAATAGAAATAATAATAATAATAAGAGACAATACTGATAAATGAAAATAATAAAAATATAATAATAATAATAATAATAATAAAATAATAATAATAAAATAATAATTAATATAATAATATAATAATAGTAATAATAATAATAATTATAATGATGATAATAATTATATAATGATAAAAATATTAATGGTAATAAACGAAATAAATAATGATAATAATATAATTGAATAATAAAATAATGATGATAATAATAACACAAAACATAATATAATAATAAGTATATATAATAATAATAATAATACAATAATAATAACACAAAACAACAAATAATGATAATATAATAGTAATAGTAATAATAACATAATAATGACAATAATAATAATAATATAATACTAATAACAATAACTAAACATATAAAATGATAGTAATAGTAATAATAATAGCAGTAGAGGAATAATAATTTATGATGATGACATTGATAATAATGTAGATAGTTAATAAAATGTTTAATGATAGATGATGATAAATAAATCATAATAAAATTTTAAAAATTTTAAAAAAAATAATTTAAAAATTAAATAAAAACAAATTTAAAAAAATTTTTATAAAAAATAATAAAATAAAAAAAATTTAAAAAAATAAAATATAAAAATAATAAAAATAAAAAATTTTAAAAATAAAAAAGGGAATTAAAATAAAATTTTTTAAAATAATAATTTTTTTTAATAAAAAAAATTTTTAAATTAAATAATAAAAAAAAATTTTAAAAAAAGATTTTTTTTAAAAAAAAAAATTTTTTAAAATTTTATTAAAAAATTAAAATTTAATAAAAAAAAATATAAAAAAATAATAAATATAATTTTTTTATGTTTTTTAAAATTATGGTATTTTTTTTGGGTTTAAATTACTTTTTTAAAAAAAATTTTTAATTTTAAATTAATAAAATTAAAAAAAAAAAAAAAATTTTTTTATTAATTTATTTTTTTAAAAAAAATTTAAAAAAAAATTTTTTTTAAAAATTTTTTAAAAATTTTTTTAAAAAAAATTTTTTTTTTTTTTTTTTTTTTTTTTTTTTTTAAAATTTAAAAAAAAAAAAAATTTTTTTTAATTTTTTTTTTTTTTTTTATTTTAAAAATTTTTTTTTTTTTTAAAAAATTTTTTCTTTTTTAAAAAAACCCCCTTTTTTCCCTAATTTAAAATCTATGGGCTTTGTAATATTTTTTTTAATTTAAAAATTTAAAAAATTAATAAATTTAAAAATTTTTTTAAAATTTTTAAAATTTTTTTAAATAAAAAAAAAATAATTTTTTTAAATTTTAATTTCTAAAAAAAATTTAAAAAAATTGAAAAAAAACCCCCCCTTTTTGGGGGGGGTTATGTTTATATGTGTTTATGTTTATTTTTTTTTTTTTTTTTTTTTTTAAAAAAAAATTTTTTGTTTTTTTTTTAATAATTTTTAAAAAAAAAATTTTTTTTTAAAAAAAAAAAAAAAATTTATTTTTAAAATTTTAATTAAAATTTTTAAAAAATTTAAAAATTTTTTAATAATAAAAATAATAATAAAATAATAAAAAAATAATAAAAAATTAAAAAATTTCCGAAATAAAAAAAATATAATGAAATTTAAAAAAGAGGTAAGTAATAAGAAATAAAAAGAAAAAAGGCAATAACAAAATTTTAAAAAAAAAATTAAAAAAACCCAAAATTTTTAAATGATAAAAAAAGAGGAAAAAAGGTCTTTTCAAATTTTTTTTTAACCTTTTTTTTAATCCCCCCCAACCCTTCCTGACCCCCCCCTTTCTTTTTTTTTTTTGGGGAAAAAAGGGGTTTGGGGGAATTTTTCCGATTTATTTTTTTTTAAAAAACCCCCACTTTTTTTTCCCCCCAAATCGTTCCCCCTTTCCTTCCCCCCTTTTTTAAATCCCCCGGGGGCAATAAACGGGGGGATAAAAACCGGGGCCCTTTTAATGGCTTAGGGGAAAGAGAAAAATCTTAAATGTATTCCCGGGGGGCAAAAACCCCCCCCTAAAGTTTAAATAAAAGCGGCTCAGGGGGGTTTTTAAAACGGGGAAATTCCGCCCCTTTAAAATTTGGGGGGTTTTTAAAAACAAAAAAGGGAATGAGTTTGGTAATTGGTTAAAACCCTCGGGCGAAAGGGTTAAGGCGCGGGGGGGGAGGGGGGGGCTCGCCTTTAAAAATTTTTTACCCGGACCGGCGGTTTCTCCGGGTCGG
>NW_023643981.1:0-8901 GCF_015228065.2 Penaeus monodon | reverse complement strand
GGGGGTTTCAAGATTGGCTTGCACTGATGTCAACAGCAAAAAGATAACCGTGTGGGTGCCAGCGCTGTTGGTATCAGGGGAAGAGCGACCGATCAAAAGGCCAAAGGCAGCTGCTGCTCCCCTTTGTGACCCTTTTTTTCCTTCCCAACCCCGCCTGAAAACCAGCAAAGGAGTTGTTTTCGCAAAAAAATGGGGGAACAAGGAGGCATACCTCCAGAAACAAAGCGAGAGTTAGAGATGACCTTTGGGCATTGGGTGACTAGCATCCCCCCAAACCAAAAGGGAAGTTGTTTAAACAAGACTAAGAATCGGCACACAAGACTGACTCGGGGGCCGTGAGGCAAAAGTAAGCACTTTAAAGGATCCAAGAGCCATTAAACTCGCACTGTAGGGGAAAAAGAGGAAACTTCTCAGCCCAAAAAAGTAGTATTTCCCCCCCATATACACTAAAAAAGTATTGGGGGAGGATTGTGACATAGAGGGTCTTTTTATTTTCCTAGAGAGAAAATATTTTAAATAAAATTAATTATGCATAATTTTTTATGAATTTTATATACTTAAAGCATAATTTTTAGTTTTTGTTTTTTTATTTTTTTTTGTTTTGTAAATATTTTTTGAAAATTTTTTAAATTTTTAAATTTTTTAATATTCTTTTTAAACAAGGTATTCGCCGCTAATCCTTAGTGTTGACGGGGCAGTAATTTTTTGAATATCAATCAATAATCTCTACGAGATATGGACCCGCCCTTTTTAAAATTGTTGAAAAGGTTTCATGATTTTATTTTTTCTCAATCTTTAAACAGAGTAGGCCATAAAAATGCTGTTTGGCTTTTGAAAACCTTTTTATTTTCCCCTAATGGAATCATTAGTGCATAGAAAAAGCCCTGTTTTAAATCTTTGGGGGGCTACAGGCAATACTGATCTCCCCATTCTTCTTTTCTTAGAAAAAAATGTGGTTTTAAATTTTCAAAGTGATAAAAAGGGGCGAGCTGGGAAATTTGCTTTGGTAAGTACCCCTTCTAGAAACTCTATCAATTAGTCCCTACTTTATCATCCTTTGGGGTTGTTTGATTTTTTTCGACTGTCAGCCCCAAGAAACCCAAATCATTACTTGGTTGTAGGTTTCCTCACCGATTGGTGAATCCTATAGGCCCACTAAGTGTTTGGTACAGTATGTTTCGGCCCCCCTTGTCTTTATTTTTTAAAAGTAGCCCCCTTTTTTTAAAAAAATATCAACATTCTAGGACAAACCGCTTCTTTTTAAACAGTGGTTAATGGTAATGGGCTGTAACAAACCTTTCGGGGGAAAAGCTTTCACCAAAAAAATGGTTGAAAAAAACCCACGGTTTATGATACCATTTTCTTTATCAGTGACTGAACTTTTTCTTTGAAAAGTATCCCATAGGGCTTTAAAAAATCTTTTTTTTTCTGCATAATACTCCCCCCCACTGTGTACACAGCATCGTAGTAGTTCAAATTCTTTAGTTTGGCAGCTTTAACTAAGACTGGGGCACTTACTAACTTATCTTTCAGTGTTACAAAAGCATTATTACGGCCTCATTCCACTCAAATCTTACTCTTTCCTGGTCAGACTAGTTAAGGTTCAGCTATTAGGGCAAAATTTGGCATATGCTTCCGATAAAAATTACACATGCCAATGAATCTTCTTACTTGTTTAACACTTTGGGGAGGAGGCATCTTGTTAATGCTTCCCGATTTTTTTTATTTGGTTTAATTCCTTTCTGATATGATATGTACCAAGAACTTAACTTCCTTTTTGCCAAAATCACATTTGGATAAATTTACTTTCATTCCCATCCGTTCTAACCTTTGGAATGTTTCTCGTAATCTTTCCAGCATTTGTTGGTAAGAGTCTGCCCAGAGAACTACATCATCTAAATAATTTCTGCACCAGCCCTTCTTAATTAAAGGACTTAATACTTGACAATCCAAATGGCGGATGCTTAAATCTGTATAAATTTAATCCATCTGAAAAAGAAGTTAAATCTTTAAAAGATTCATCGAGGGCCACTTGAAAATAAGCATCTTTCATGTCTAAAGTGCAGTACAATTTTCTTCCAGCACTCTCTTCTACTACTCCGCTAATCTAGGGAGAGGCTGTACATCCATCTTTATTTCTTATTGATTCGTATCAATCTTTCTAATCTGACTGATGTTGTTTACATAGTGTTTCTGTTTGGGTCTGGTTTCTGATCTCCAGTTATTTCCTTCTTTTAACATGATTTCGTAGCTGCTGCAGTAATTGCTATTCATTGGTTGGGTCCTCATTATTTGGTGTCCTTGTATTAGTCTTTCCCAGGGCATCCAGAATGACCCTTCCTTTTCCCCTCTGCTAGGCAGACAAAACAACTCCTGGCAGCAGGTTTCCGTGGACATTTGCTATGAATATGTCTACTTCCATTCTGACACCAACCACACGGATAACTTGCAACTATATCCTTGGGTTTGACTGTATCTTGACTTTTACTTGTTCACCTGCGAACGCAAGAGCCTATGTTTCCTTTTCTAACTCGGTCAAAAATGCTTCTCCCATTCCATTACAAGCACAGAATTTTAACCTAGACTTGATTATTTCTGGCAAATCTACCATCATAACCAACTTCCACATTTCTTACTCTTTAGGTGTCAGTTCCTGAGGAAATGCTCTAGGTATGATCCTAAACCTAGCCCGAAAATTATTCACAAACTCCCCAGGGTCTTCATCCAGTGAGTAACTTCTACTACATAATTCTCTGTAGGCTTCCATTGCATTTTGAGGCCCACTAAACTGACCATTTAAAATCTTTTCTATGTCTCCAAATTTTCCACCATCTGGGAGGTTTTCTAATCACCATTTACAAAGATTCGCAGATCTCTTTCCATTCTATTTAAGGCAATGTGGTTACAAAGTACATCATCTTCACCTCCTAACTGTTTACCTGTCTTACAAAAATCTTAATATTACCAAGGGCCTCAATTCCATGCAAATCTTTCATACTCAACTTTTCAGTATCCTTATTGTACTGTGTAACTAGTGGAATGTTCTGAGAAGGCTGAGCAATGTTGGTTTGATGCACAGTTCTCTCATGTCTGGCAGGAGTAGAAAAGAGTGGATCTGATTCTAAACGAGAACCTATCCTCAAGTAGTTGTTTCTGATAGTAATTTTGGATACTTCTCTTCCAACTCTCTCTTTTACTCTTTTCCTTATCTCTTTCATTCTTTTAGTTCTGCCATAAAAGCATACACTTTGTTTAGACTTAAGTTTAATTCAGTCACTTCATTCTGCAAGCATGCATTCTGCCACAGTATCTTCCTTCTCATCTACACCTGTTTCATCTGTATGCAGATTCTCAGAACTCATTTTGACAAACAGCTTAACTTAAAGAATTTCAAACAATGTTTATCTAATATCTCTTCTCTCTGTACATTAAATAACATTATTTGAAATTCTTTAAGTTAAGTTGTTTTCTCAAAATGGATAGGGAAGAGATACTAGAAAAAATTGAAGAGAAGTATCTCAATGCAGATGAAGAGAATAGAATACTTACAGATGTAAGAGTTAGACAACAACCCATAAGATTTGAAGATTATGTCGTATAATATAACATTATTTGTAATGTTAATAGGTTAACTACAGAACCAACAGGAATGTTTAAAGACAAGTTAGTAGGTATCAGTTGTATTGTTATTTTGTGTGGTGCTAATATTGGTGCTATAATATTAAGCCGCCGATGTGAAATTAGTTATACTACCAGATTGTGATATTTAGAATGAAGATTTTGATGAAACCTATGCCTTGGCTAGGATAGGATGTGACTTTGATGAATCCTAGCTTAGAGTTAGTAGAATAACTGTTAGTGATTGATGATGATTGTTGTTCCTTATAAATGGGCATTAGGACACCAGGATATAGTAGATTAAGGATATTCTTTATGAATGTTGTCTGACTTTATATTGTTACTTGTATACTATAGATTTAGATATATTCGACTTCTGCAGAACAGATTACTAGGAACTTAGGCTAAGGGTTGTAAGAATAAGCGTCTACCTAAGGGTCCCCACTCAGTTGGATATAGCTAAATGTGAACCCAGTTGAGCATTGGGCTAGAGTATTTAATACTTCATGATGCAACCGGTGTAAGGTTAGAAACAATTAACATATCCTCTGATTCTCTATAGGGCTGGGGAAGTTGATGTGATTTCCTGCAACAGATAGGGCCTGGTCTTTACATTGCCACTAGTGATTCCAGAGACTCTGACAGGATAGCAACATCGTCGGATGTTGATACCGTACCCCCTCCTCCTCCCGCCGCACCGCCCTCCTCCCGCACCCCGCCTACTCCCACACCCCTTCCTTCTCCCCACCCCTTCCTTCCTCTCTGCGACCCTTCTTTCTCCCGCACTCCCTCCTCCTCCCACACTCCTTCCTTACTCCTCCTGCACCTCTTTTTCCTCCCACATCCCCTCGTCCTCTCACACTCCGCCTTTCTCCTGCACTCCCTCCTCCCGCACCTCCTCCTCCTCTTCCTCCCGCACCCCCCTCCTCCCGCACCCCTCCTCCTCCCGCACCCCTCCTCCTCCCGCACCCCCCTCCTCCGCACCCCCTCCTCCTCCGCTCCTCCTCTTCCTCCCGCACCTCCACCTCCTCCCGCACCCCCTCCTCCTCTCGCACTCCCTCCTCTTCCTCTCCTGTCCTCCTAACCATGACCCAACATGGCCTAACACCGTCCAAACACCTCAACTCTTCGATTTCTCAACATTAATTTCTGCATTATATCCAAAAGACCCAACTTCTGCACACTATTGACATATACGACCCGGACATCATAAGAGGCACAGAGGCCCCTTACAGTAAGACAGTCATACGTAGAGACAGATCGACTGACATACAGAGAGGTGGCAGTGCACATTGCCATCAAACCAAACTTAACTGTTTAACATAGGCCTGACCCTGATACAGACTGTGAGAATACATGGATCCAGATTTTAACTGCAAATCACTTTTGCTAGCTGCTCTCTACAGACCCTCATCTTCCAACTAGAAAACTGACAGAACCTTCATACATCTATCACTCGCATCCCTCCAGACAAGCACATTTGGACTACAGGTGAATTCAACCTCTCTGACATCGACTGGACCACTATATCCCCATTTGACCCAATGATCCTGACGTCTCAAACCCCGTTAGCCAGTTACACGACATCTTCACTAACATCATAAATACATTCTTACTCTCACAACTAGTGCTCAAAATAACGCGAACCCAAGTCCCACTAGCAACAGAGACCCTTCAACCACTGGCCACATGCTAGATCTATTACAAACCACACACTCTACATAACAAACACCAAGATTGTTCCATGACTAAGTGACCACGACATCGTTTCTTTTTACGTATACCTCCGACCGACCAGACAGAACGCAAACATGGAACTATCTTGCTCTTCTCTAGAGCCGACACACAATCACTCTCTTATTATAACTCTTCTTCCTTCCTCTCCCTCATTTCACCCTCTTTCCTTTCCATGCTCACTCCCTTCTCCCGTACCCCCTTCTCCAAATTGTTATAAGGGACATGTCGACTTACAGAGACAACTTCCTATCTTTTAAGTCCTTGATGAAAACTGGAATAGCCTGAAACACTTCATACAAACTTCCAACAACAATCACATACCACAAAAAACATACACTCCCCTGGTTCACCAGAAGTCTATGCAGGCAACATCGAAGACGCTCCAGTCATACAGCACACTAGAGAATTGGGTCACCTTTAAATTACAAAAAAAAAGTAAATGAATAATAAATAAAAAATAAATAAAGAAAGAAGGTCGAATGTGACACATCAGTAAATATCTCACAGGCAACGAAAGAAACAACCCTAGATACTTTAAGTTCTTCAAGATGTGCAAACAGAGCGCAACTACTATATTTCCTCAGTTTCCTTCTGTCTTCACACAAGAAAATTATACCGAACATGCCAAACAGCTTCCACCCACCCATCCTGATTCATGAGAATCTCATCTCAGTCTTATTCATCACGATATTTCCAGACTCCTACCCAGAAGCGACGTTAAACAGGTGCACGCTATTCTACTACACTTCG
The DNA here is from genome assembly GCF_015228065.2 of Penaeus monodon. Taxonomy (NCBI): domain Eukaryota; kingdom Metazoa; phylum Arthropoda; class Malacostraca; order Decapoda; family Penaeidae; genus Penaeus; species Penaeus monodon. The sequence continues at coordinate 2,796 of NW_023643981.1, read as the reverse complement.
CCAATCCTTGACAAAGTCTACCACAAAAGACGGAATCACTGGATAAACGCACTCTCCTTGACGGTATTGTATCTATTTGTGTCCCTGTCTCTTCTATTGTTCCCCAGGGCACCGTCTTAGGTCCTCTCCTTTTCCTACTCTACATAAATGAACTCCAATTATCCATCTTTAATTCTACTTTTTGCTGACGGCAACCTCATCTATCAATCATTTAAGACACCTGACGACTATAAACTCCTCCAGACTGACCTAGACTCCCTCGAGCAATGGGAAGCCACATGGCAAAAAACTTTCTGTAAAATATGAAATTTCTGTAAAATATGAAAACTATCAGCAAAACAACCCCAAATCAATTCTGCCAAAGAGTGCCAAAAGAAAGATTAGTACAGGCAAAAGCATAAACTTACACATATGCATACAACTCCCACACATCTTTGTGCCTTGGAAAAAACCGTGTGATGCCCAAAACTTATAACCTGGAAAACAAAAAAATCATAACTTAAAACAGGATTTTCAAAAACAGACACTAATTCAAATACAAGTAAAAATACAAAACCATTTAAAAAACTCTGTAGACCAAACAACGGATAAAAGGGCGAGACGCCATGGCTCTCCAGGCTCATCCCAGTGTAGCAGCACGACCCCGCAACCTGGAGTTCAGCATAGTTACCCAGGTTGGGTCACACAGGTCCACAGCCATGTCCGCGCTCATTAGACAGCGGGCTCCCCTCGTTCCTTGCGCGCTTACACAGCGCTAGTGTATTTAAGCCACAGAGCCGAAAAACGAGATCAGCATTCCCGATCCTCTAGCAGAGCAGACAACAGCAGCAGCACCACAAGGACTGCCCAGTCCTTAGGCCGACCGGGGAGCCTGCCGGCTCCCCCGTTGATCTCCGACTTCACTACCAACACCCAGCCATACCTGTGGGCACTCACACCCACAATAAATTCTCCCCAAAGAGATAAGACACCAGTAACTTCGAATAGAAGATGGGCAACCATCTATCTTCTATACCAGTCTCCGCATTCTAGGGGAAGCGAGTTATCATCAGCAACGTCATCAGTAAATTGCAAACGTCTATAAAATTCCCATATTCAATTCACTCACAAGTTATACAGCACACCATACTAATCACACTACACATCAAAATGAAGTTTAACACACACATACACAGCATACAACATAAAGCTAACAGGACACTGGAGTATTTTGCCGCAGTGTGAGACATACACACAGAGACAAATATTATTAAATTAGAAAAGATTAACACCTCAGCAGCCATGTTCATTATAAACAATTACACTAAAACCCTGACATCACAACACGTATAAAACAACTATACATGGACACCCTCACAATACACAGATAAACACACAGATTAACAACCACGTACAAAATCACAAACCATCAAATTTACATAAACAGACAAGATTAATTAAGTATACCACGCAAACACAACTAATACACACAACAACAAGAAATACGTAAAATATGACACTAATATAGATTCTTACAAACACTCATATTTTCCACACACCATTCGTGAATGGGACATGCTCCCACAACACATAAATATACTCAAACAAAGCAGACACATTTTACCAACTTACGCTTGTTGTAGCGTTTCTCCCATCGTTCTTATCTTTCCCTTCATAAGATGAAAGTAAGCCTTTCCCACAAGATCAACATTACCTTAAATCCTATTAGTGTAAATGGTAGTGGGGCCCAAAAGTTTAAGGTATTCTGATTCGATGTGGTTGATACCGAGGTTGCCCTAAAAACACAGTTCCATCCTCAGTTTATTAAAAAGACAATCAATAAAAGACATATTTTCCCGGCACCTTTGATGTATAAGGACTGTACACTATGCGGTAATTTTACCCTTAAAGCCAGTACTTATCTGAAGAAAGCAGGACACGACAGCCAACGCCTGACGACCTCGTTCCGTCCCAAAATGCAGCGGGAATGAGTAAGAGGGAGAGAGAGAGGTTAAAGGTCCTACGCCCGCCCTTTTATAGACTTTTTGGCCTGAGTTGTCATTAGGCTCTTTACCAGCAATTCTGATTGTTAACAGAGGGAAACCACACAAGTATGAGGACCATATAGGTATGGGGAGACTAACATAATTATGAGAGTTTAGGTGCCGCATAAAACAACATAATCCGACGTAAGTGCGTCCGGGCGGCGACGTCATCCCGCATCGTAGGGCATCAGCGCGTCCGGAGCGGCGACGTCATCCCGCATCGTAGGGCATCAGCGCGTCCGGGGCGGCGACGTCATCCCACATCGTAGGGCATCCTCAGCGCGTCCGGGGCGGCGACGTCATCCCGCATCGTAGGGCATCACTACAACTTCCTCCAACGCCAACGTGTGAGCCGCTCCCTCCGGCGGCAGGTATCCGTATGGGCCTCCGATCTCTCGTACACCTCCGAGTCCATCCAGTTCAAGGGAAGCTCCAGCTCAGCAGATGACATCACAGGGACACCGATCGGAAACGAGCGAACACCACGGCCACGCCCGAGCCGGTCCTCATGGCCTTCTGCTTCAGCCATCATATCAGTCGTCTCTCGGGGTTTAGGATGCGACGCCTCGATACCGTGCTCTGGCTGGGAACATAACTATCAGCAAAACAACCCCAAATCAATTCTGACAAAGAATGCCAAAAGAAAGATTAGACAGGGAAAAGATAAACTATCACATATTGCATACAACTCCCCACACTTGTGCCTTGGAAAAAACCGTAGTGATGCCAAAACTTATAATCTAGGAAAAAAAAAAAAATAACTTAAAATGGA
>NW_023643980.1:0-8901 GCF_015228065.2 Penaeus monodon | reverse complement strand
TAAAAAAGGGGGGAAAACGGGGGGGAAGAGGGTTGGGAGGGGATGAAGGGTGGGGAATGAAAAAAGCATAACGATAGAGGGGAAGAAGGAAGATTCGAAAAGGGACTAAAACTGTCGAGGAAAAAGGTTTGTATACAGGAAATTGGTATCTGCTATGCATGCTGTTTCGGTTCCAAGGATAAATGGGACGCCAGTTTGCTGAAACGGTGGGGGAGGAGGGCAAAGGCAGAATAACGGCTGCGCAAATCAACCACTGGGATACAAGGGGGAGGGAAAGCAAGAAGAAAAAAGATCAAGAAAAAAAAAAAAATAAAAAGACTCGCTGAGTGGGAACCGGTTTATGCAAAAGAAAGCCAATAAAAAAACGCCGCCTGTATTGCAAAAAAAGAGGCTCTAGTTATGCCCTCACAGCGCCGGGAGGTTCTGGGACCACTCTCAAAGGGTTAGTTTTGGGGGGGACCTCTTTAACCCCCCGTTTCCCCAGATTTGCGCTTTGCCATTTCTTTTTTTTTTTTCTTTTTTTAAATGAAATGGTATAAAATTTAGAAAAAACAGTTTCTATTTTCTTAGTAGTTTGTTAATGCAGTTCCTGTTGTTTGGAATCAAAAAGGTTTCTCTTTATCGGTAGTTATCATATCAAGGGACCCAGCATAGAGATTAGATTCATCTGTGATAATAAGAGGGACTCATTAACACCCCCGCTAACCCAACATTATCTGAATGATGCTTATTCATTACGTAAATGTTATCTTCTCGGAAGAATTACATGACTGTGGAAAAAATCCAATGTTACTAATCAGTTATTCACCTCGATCCAAAACAAAATAAAAAAAACAGAAACAATACCACCTGCATTGAAATGAACTTCTCTTTCCAGCCATTATACCTTCATGGAGTTGGCGATGGGGCCAGTTTTTTTTCGTTTTTTCCCGGCAGTGGTCAAGGTCTGGGGAAAGGTCGTCCCCGGCAATTAAAAGGTTAGCAGAAAAATTGAGAGCGTACAGTTTTTTTTTTTTCTGCGTTATATTTTTGCTTGGGTTCATGAAAACTATGGTGAAGTTTGTTGATCATAATAATCTCCCATTTAGTACTTGGCCATATCAAGAGGTTCCCCTTTCCCGATTAGGTATGTATTTCAATATAGCTTGTAAAAATGTTTTTAAAGGGTTTGTGTCTTTAAAAGAAAAAAACTGGACCGAAGCATTTCACAAACTTCCATTTAAGAAATCCCATGTCCTTAGTCTGCAAAATCTTCCAAACTCCCAAAACAGTTCGAGACAAGGAATGGCTGGGCGAGACTCATCTGAAAACGCCATTCGGGGGTCCTCCAGTGGCTTGGTCACTTCAACTTTTTTAGATAATAATGAAGGGAAGAAGGATAATTTCTCTAGGGTAGAAAAAAGGATGCTAACAGGCCATTTTTTTCATATAGCCTCCTGGACACACAAAAAAGCAAAGGCCTTCGGCAAGAGTAGCTTTGGGCAAAACCGCGATTGCAAGTCAACTCACACTCCACACTCTCCCCCGCAGGGTGTGGGGCTTTCGGGGCCAGTTTGATCGGGCAACCTGGTCTGGTGGTTCACTTTTACTACTGGGCTCGCTGATGGGCAACCTCACGGTCCTTCTATTTTCCGGGTTTCCAGTCGTTCCAAACACAACCGTCCCTGCCCTGGGACGTTACTGGCAAACCCCGAATGGGGCCGAACGAGAAACTGTGTCGGCCCTTCCCGGGCGGGGAACTTCCACGTACACCAAACGAAATCTTCCAGTCTTCGTCCGAAGCAGTACTTTAAGTGTGAGTTGGTGACCACGGGGCGGCTCTTATTTTTGGGAAGGCAAGAAATTCCGCTTTTCCACCTCTATGCGTCTTTCCTTTCGACGAAACAAAAATCATCATTAAATTCATTATTTGGTTCGCAGGATAAAAATTCCTTTCACATCTTCTCACCACAGATAAATTCATTCCCCCAAAAAACCCCATTCCCCCTTTTTTCATGGTAAACAATCAACAAATATATATTTATATTTTTTTTTTCTCTCGCAGCAAATTTCGTCCTGAAAGAAGGATCGAACAACATAGATAAACCGGGCAATGGGGCTTGCCCGACTGGCGCTTGGGGCCCTCTGCCTACCCCTTTCTCGTGGATTGTGCTCTTCTTCACGCCTCGTCAAGGGAGTCAAGAGCTCCGGAAAAGGGTGAGGCCTGCGCAGAACACTGTTCCTGGAGGAGAGCGAGAATCGGGATCGGTTGACGGGTTTTTCCACTGGTTTATGCTCTGATCTTGATGGCGGATTTCCGTGGACTTTTTATAGTAAATGTAATTAGGTAGGATTATTTTTAGTTATTGAATATATTTTTACTAAGCCAGGTATACGTATGCATTAAGTTAGATAGGAAAGATAAAACAGATAAGTACAGGACAGCAGATAGATAGTTAAGTAGGTAGGTAGGTAAGATGGATACACTGATAAAAGTTTTATATAAATATAGAGATATAGAACTGACAGATAGATAGACAAAAAGAAAAGATAAATTAGGTAGAAATAAGAAATTAGATTAAATAGATACACTGATAAAAGAAGGTTTAGCTAGAACAGTTCAGACAGATAGATAGGTAAAACAGAAAGAAACAGAGAGAAAAAGTAGGTAGGCCCAAAAGTGTAGATGTATAAATAATTACTCGTACACCTAAGTTACAGACATGGCACAGAGCTTCATGCCCACCCCTTGCTCGCAGGGTCGGCCCTACTTCCAACGGGCCCTCTTCCCCGTTTTGTCCGTGGCTGTTTTTACTCTTTCTGGGTCGAGGGCGTCTCCGCTGCCCGGGGGCGGTTGAGGGGGGAAATCATCTACTTCACCCAACCCTCAGTGGCACATGCCTGGGCTGATCCCAATGTAGGTTTAAAATGGGGTACTGATAATTTTGTTTTCCTTTTTTTATTTTTTTTTTTTCAACCTTTTTTTGACCATTTTTTTGTGTGGGGAAATAATCCTGTCCACCCCTGTTTTTTTTCGTTTGATATTTCCGACTTTTTTTTTCGTAGGTGTGGTTTACTCCGCCGGTAAACCCAGTCCCTTCTTTCCAGGGCCTTTCGGTTGGTTTTTTGGCGCCATTATCACGTTTTCTCTTCCTACCAACGGCTTTCTCGCAAAACCATTTTACAGGTAATTGAATTGTCCAGTCTCACAATTAGCTGGCACTTATTACAGATCTGCAAAGCTTAAGTTTTTTCCCGTGCCTAAATGCAGTTCGTTACAGATTGCAGTAGAAATTTTTTTTACTAATTCGCTGTCAACAGTTTATGCCCTTCCAGAATTTTAAGCCACTCGGCCTTTTGCTCTCTGATTGTGCTTGGCTTCAGGTGACTTTCGTATGTGGCATCATTTGGGGGTGAAACCCATCTCTTTTTCCCTCGCGCAAGAGATGGCCCTGGATCATCAGCTTGGCCGAACACGCTGGACACCTCCCTGCTCGCCGGAATTCACCCCTTTTCAGGCAATCCTCGGGCAACCTTCGGCCCACGAAACTCGGGGCTGATGTGGAAGGACCGTGGTTGAGGGGGCGGGGCCTCGGGGCCTGGCCCTTTATCCTCCTACCCGGAGCCCCTTGCCAAGGTTTCGGTGGGGACTGTGGTGGCCCGCAAGGTAAGGCTAGGGATCACGGCTAAGGGTGGAGAGCTTACGGAGTAATTACGCCATAATACTTTGGATGATCAAAAAAGACACTATTGAAAAATAGGTTACAGTTATAAAGCCATTTGGTGTGTTTCTGCAGTTGTTTTGCTGTGCTGTTCTTTCCCTGATGTTTTTGTTTCCACGCTGGGGGCGTCAGGCTTCCGCAAGGCCGGACTCCACCGGCAATAATATCATCACTGTCATCGGTGGGGGACCAATTCCCCCCAAAGTCAAAAAAGGTTTACATAAACCACTGGCCATCTGTAAATAATTCTGGCTTTCTTGCTGGGGTTCTTGTCTATGTTTACGGCCGGTAAAGAAAACCCTCAGCGCCCAAACTTTTTTGTCCATTCAAACATTTGCCCTTTAGTTTCTTTTGCAACGTAAATAAGCTGCTCCAGAAAAGGGCCATAGTTTAATAATATGTATGAACTATAATATTAACCCTAGGGTGGTCCAGTGGGATTCTGGGACCTTGGTCGATTATACTTCGGAGGGTGGGATTTTCATCATTATCTCTACGTTTCTCGTTATCGTAGAAAACCGTCGGGAATTAACTACATCTACGGTAAACATCCTTTATTTTCTTCTGGAATTTTCTATTACGATTTATATTTACGATTAAAATTCGTCCATATATACTATTTCTTTTGTTGTAAATATATGAAAATGTCCGATTTCTTCATACGTATATGTTGCAATGGGCAATTGGCTTCTCAACCCCTTAATTATTTCAACTTTTATCAGGCATGGAATAACTTTATTTTCCGCGATATGAAGTTTTCAGTTGGGTGTGTCGACCTTGGGGCATATACTGGGAAAGTTCTTTTTGGGGGGCGTTTTCTTCATCCCCGGTGTCCCCTCAACAGGCCATCCCTCTTTGTACATCCTTATAGGACTTGGAGGACTTTTCCCACTTTCGATGGGCAAGGAATTACCCTGAGAATTGCTTACAGTAAAGTCTGCTTTTTATTCAGGATGTTTTAGGCAGGATGATAAAATAATATTAGATAAAATAACGGGGAAAATGGTTCCCCATATCCAGAACAACACTAAACAAATAAATCATGGCAACCAATTTTTTTTCTTTCCCATTTTCTTGCACATACTGCAAAAAACAAACTAAATATAAAATTCCCATGACCTGCAGGGAAAAAATCAAACCTTTTATCCCACGGAAACCTTTCTCCAAAAGCATTTTTTTCACCGAAAAGTTGTTCTGAAAAATATCCTCTAAATATCCAACACTGAAACCCCATATATTTTTTTCAAGTAATTCCTAATACCCCCTTTACTTTGTTCTATTAGCGTGTGTGGTTTGGATTCCTGTCTGGGGGCGTGGGCCCTCGGTATGCTCCCCCATATGGTTCCACACCACGCTGTTTTTACATTGCGGAGGGAGGGCAGTACTTTTTCAGCGAGGGTAAGGTTCCCGCTGTCTATATTTAAAGAGATGGGAAGTAAATAAAAAAATAAAAAGTAAGTTAAAAAGGAATTAATTTATCATTCTGGAGTTACGTGGATGTTTTCAGGAAAGAGTAGACTTAGATATATGGTAAATAAAAGAATAATTATCCATTCAGGGAGTACATGGACGTTTCAAAAATTAATTGATATATAGTTTTTTAGGGAGTAAGTTAACAAAAAAACACTTTTGCCCGTTTGTAGTGGATTCCTCTGCAGTCTGGACCTGTTTCTTTTTTTCTTTGTTTAACATTTTTTTTTTACTGATACTCTTTTTCCCTTTCCTCATCGAAAACAGAAAGTGATGAGGTGTTTTTTCCGGACCGAAGGATTTAACCGTGGGGACCAAAGGAAGATGAAGAAAACAGAAAAAAAGAATGGGAAAAAAGTACATACAAAATTGCCAGTGATTTTAAACCAGGAAAGTGTATATAAAGTAAAAGCCACAAAACCCACACATCACGCGGACAAAAGTTGCGTTGTGCGCATGTATATTTTTACGGCATATTAAGGATTTATATTTTTCATATAAATGATTGTGAATAGCAGTAACACCAAGTTGATTCTAAAAAAACCTGTTTTTACGAAACATACTTTGCTAAAAATTCTTGTTAATTAAGAGTATATATATATATATATGTTTATTAGGATGCATTGTAAAAATATGAAGCTGTGCATTTTACTGTTTGTAATTTACCCATAACTTTGTATTTTTCTAAAAACAATACGGTTTAAGTACTTAAAAAGTTATTTTCATTTCCACCTTCTATAGGGACCCCTTTTAGGGTAAAAAAAACCAAATAATTGATAAAACAACTATAGGACTTTAATTACTCTAAACTCATTCTTGGACGATAATTTGTCAAGAAGGAAAAAAAATACCATATCTAGGGAAGTCGTCGCTCCAATCTCCCGCGTGGAATTCCTGGCTCCCGCAAAACCTTTTCTAGGCCTCTCCGTTTCCCACGATACAAAGACAGGACAGACAGGGCAGCATGAAGGCGCGAAGATGGGGGAAAGGCACTAATGCTTCACAATGGCCCACAATCGAATTACAATGGAAAAAACGAAGGGTTGTGAATGTGGAGAGGGGGCAAAAACGCCGACAGGAATTTGGCGGAGGGTGGTTCCTGTCCACGGCAACATATTTCCGAAAATCTCCGATTCCAGGCAAAAAAAAACCCTCGCAGCGTACGTACTGTTTTCTTTCTCCCACCCACTATTTTCCCCGCGTGGTAGCTGGGGGGGCAAAAAGGGAAAAAAACGCCTCCCCCCGCTGGCTGCAAAAAAAAAAAAGGGGGAAAAAGGCCGTATTAAAACCTCATTTTCAGGGCCCCTATTACTAAAAAAGGTGGGTTATGAGGGCGCTTTTGCCCCGCCCCCCCTCTTTATACATTGTGTCCGGAACCTCACTAGGGGCCCCTTCAACCCCCGGTTAAAAACCCCCCTGATTTTTTTGGGGTTTTGATCTTTTTAAAAGGGAAATTTAGGGGGGTTTTTTCCCGGGGGACCGGATTCAGGTTTCCAAACAGAGCATCTAACTTTTGCCCCAAAGTGTTTGGGAATTTTAACCGTTCGGACCCCCAAGGAAAAAAGAACCCCCTTTTGGGGGGAAAAATATGCCCCCTACCTTTTTTTACGAGAAAGTAAAACCCCAAATTTTTAGTAAAAAAAAATATTTTTTCGAATTTATGGGATCGCATGGGGAGTTATAAAAAAATAGAAAAATGCAAAAAAAAAACCAAAACCCTGTTTTAAATCTTAAAAGGGGAAAAAATTTTCATATAAAAAATTTTTAAACCCCCTTTTTCCCCATCCAAAAAATTGCTGTTCATTTAAATTTGGGTTTTGTTTATTTTTTCCCCTTGTTAAAGTAGCGGTCCTTTCCACCCACGCTTCAAAAAAAAAACGGGGGGAAAAAAAGTTAATTCCCTTTTAATTTGAAGGGAAAATTTTCTTTTTTGGATTTTACCTATAAAAAAATTTTAAAGTTCCACTTAGCAGTTTTTTTTAAACAGTTTTTTACGAAAGTTTTCTGAGCTGATGGATGCGAAAATCCCCATTTTACCACAATCGGGTAAAAAAAACCGGGGAAATTAACAATTTCGCTAATTTTAAAAGGGGAACTTAAACAGTCCTTAAACTTGATCGATTTTTTCCCTTTCTTTAAGGCCGGGGGGGGTTTTTTTTCCCTTGGGTTTTGTACTTCAATTCAAGTTTTCTTATTTTTCAAAAATTTTAATTTTTTTATTTATTTTTTTTTCTGTATGCTTTTACTTGAAATTACCTCTTCAAGTGGGGTTGCCCCCCTTTAAAAAAACCCCAAAACCCCCCAACACCCCCCCCCAAAACCCCCCACACCCCAACCCACCCCAACCCCCCACACCACCCCCCCCAACCCCAACCCCCCAACCCCAACAATTATTATAATATATTTATTTTTTTAAAATTATAAAAATAAAATTTTATATTTTTATATATAATTTTATTTATATATTTATATTTATATTTATGGTATGTATGTTAATTAAAATCCCCAAACATTAAAATATATAAATTTAATATAATAATATATTAAATTATGATGTTTTATGATATTATATTTTTTTTTAAATATATAATAGTTTAAATATAAAATTTTGTTTTTGGGGTTGGTGGGGTGGTTGTTGTTTTTTATAAATAATATATATTAATAAAATTAAATCATATAATATTTTTAATTATAATTGAAAATATGTAATATATGGGCATATATATATATATATAATTATATTATAATAATATTTATTATTTTAATTATTATATTATTAAAATATCAGGTATGTATGTTTAAATGTATTTTAAAGGATAAATTTGAAAACATTATAATAAAATGTATAAATTGATATATAAATATAAATAAATAATTTTTATATATATATAAAATATTTTTTTTTTTTTTTTTTTTGTGGTGTGTGTGTTTTGTGTGTTTTTGTTTTGTGTGTTTTTGTTGGTGGGGGTGTGTGTGGTGGTTGGGGGTGTAAAAAATATTATATTTATATTATAGAAGAAAAGATGACGGGGACACATAGATAGATAGATTAGATAGATAGATAAGATAGATATGGGTTTTTTTTAACTGAAAATTTTGAAAAAAAATTGGGAGAAATTTTTTCGCCTTTTTTAAAAAATTAAGGCGTTTTCGTTTTTTTTTTTTCCCCATTTATTTAATGATACACTTTTTCAAAATTTTAAAAAATTTCGTTTATTTTAATTTATGAACGATAGTTTAGGGGTTTTGAAAATTAAAATTTTTGGGAAAAAAATTTTTATCCTTCATTTTTTTTTTTTTTTTTTTCTTTTTTGAAATTTTCATTGTCTTCAAATAAGGGGGGCATTAGATTTTTCGGGGAAAAAACGGGGTTTTTTTTTTTTTTTTTGGGAAAAAGAAAATTTAAACCCCCCCGATTTTTAAAAAGGGTTTTTTTTCTTAAACGGTTTTTTTTTTATGATTTTGCTTTTTTATTTTTGCTTTATTTTTTTCACCTATATTTTACTTATTGTTTCCCCCAATTTATGTAACAATTTTACCCTTCTTGAAATTTCGTATCTTTTTTTTTTTTTTCCAATTATTTTTTTCATTGTAAATTTAATGTTTAATTTTTGAAAAAAAACGGGGGAAGGGGGCGGGAAAAAAAACAAATGCGGGGGTCTATCCTTTAAAAAAAATAGTGGTTTAAAATATAAAAAAAAAAAAGGGGATTAAAATTTTTGGGGTTTTC
>NW_023643979.1:0-8902 GCF_015228065.2 Penaeus monodon | reverse complement strand
TATTTTTTGTTATGTTAGTTAGATTGGGTTTTTAAAATAGTTGGGTTTTATTTATGTTAGGGTTCTGTTATATTAAATTTTAGGGATAGTTAGGATGGGTTTTTCGTTAAGTTAAAATATTTAGATTAGAGAAGGTTTACCCTCGTTAGTTGTGTTATGTTAGATAGTTTCGTTAGGTTCGGTTAGATTGATCTAATTAGGTTAGTATGGTTTAGGTTAGGTTTATTTATATTATGGTATAGTGGGTTTGGTTTGGTTAGGTTAGTTTAAGTTAAGAGGGTTAGCTTATTTTCCTAGATAAGCTAATTTAAATTCGTTTTGGGTTTAGTTAGGTTAGGACAGAGTGTTACTTTTAGAATTTTTTACATTTACTTCAGATAGCTTAGGTTAGTTTTGGGTAGTTTTGGTCAGATTTATTTCGTTTCGGTGAGATTAGGTTTAGTTAGGCAAGGCTATGTGAGATATTCATCAGGTTGGGTTTTAGTTATAGTTTAAATATGTTAGGTTAGGTTAGATTACTTTAGGTTTATTTATTTTTTTAGATTGGGTTAGATTTTGGTTTTGTTAGGTTTAGGTTAGGTTAGTTTTGAGGTAGGTTGGGTTTAGTTAGTTTGGTAAGGTTTGATTAGTTAACTTTGGTTTAGTTAGAGTAGGTTAGTGAGTTAGGGTTTAGATTAGTTTACAGTGTAAATTAGGTTAGGCTAAGTTTGGTTAGCTCACTTTTAGTAGCTAGGGTTAGGGTTAGTAGTTTTCGTTAAGTTATTTTAGCTTATTTTTGTCTGGGTTTAGTTCAGGTTCAGTTAGGTTAGGTCTGGTTTAGTTAGGGTAGGGTAGGGTACGTTAGCTTTGGTTAATTTACATTTTTTAAACCCCAACTAAGAAAAATGTAATCCATCATTTTTTAACCTAACCTAACTAAGCCAATGATAATCAACATAATCTAAATAAACCTAATCTTAATTAACATATCCTAATATAACATAACGTAAATTGATCCTAATCTAAACTAACGAAACTACTTAACCAAATCAAAATAACTTACCCTAACATGTACTAACCTAACTAAACCAAAAAACCTAAACCTTACTAACTAAACCTAATCTAACCTAACCTATTTAACATAGCCCACGCATGACGCATGGATATATATATATATATATATAGAATAATTAATGTATATATATACATATAATATATATATATATATAATGTATATATATATAATATATATATATATATTATATACACATATATATACATATATATACATATATATTTATATATATATATATATAGATATATTATATTATATATATTATATATATATATATGAATATATGTATACACCACACACACAGGCAAACACATGCAAACATGTGTTTGTTTAGATCTATAAACAGTGAAATTATATATATTGCCCGTATATACCCATATGTAGTAACACACACACGCACACACACACCACACACACACACACACACACAAACTCACACACACACACACACACACACACATACACCACACACCACACACACACTCACATAATATACATATTATATATATATATATATTATATATATTATGATATATATTTATTTATTATTTATATAGATTCGTTACAATTTACGTTGTTGCAAAAACAAGGATACCTTTTAGGTTTAGAGTTAGGTTTAGTTATGTTAAAGGTTGGAGGTTTAGGTATGTTAGGATCTGTTTAGGATAGGTTTAGATATGTTTAGGTAGGTTTAGGATAGGTTTAGTTAGGTTCCGTTAGGTTTGTAGGTTTGGGTAGTTTAGGTTTTTAGGGTTTCGTGTAGGTTTTTTTTTTTTTCCCGGTTTTTTTTTTTTAAAAGGTTTAGGTTAGTTTAGTATAGGCTTAGGTAGGTTTAGGTTAGGTTTGGTAGGTTGCGGTTAGTTTTGGGTTAGGTTTAGGTTAGGTTTGGGTTAGGTTTAGGTTAGGTTAGGATTAGGTTTAGGATACGTTTAGGTTAGGTTTGGGTTAGGTTTATAGGAAGCGTTTAGGATAGGGTTTAGTTAGTTTGGTGTAGGTTAGGATAGGGCTTGCGTTAGGTTTTGGGTTATGTTTAGGTTATGTTTAGGATAGGTTTAGGTTAGGTTTCGGTTATGGTTTAGGTTAGGTTGGGTTAGGTTTAGGATAGGTTTAGGTTAGTTGCTTGTCAGGTTTTAGGTTCGGTTAGGATAGGTTAGGTTAGGTTTTAGGATAGAGCTTGGTTAGGTTTGATTAGGTTTGGTTCGGGTCGGATTAGGTTTAGGTGATTTAGGTTAGGTTTAGGATAGGCTTGGTTAGTTTGGGTAGGTTTAGTTAGGTTTGGGTTAGGTTTGGGTTAGGTTTAGGTTAGGTTTGGGTTAGGTTTATGTTTGGTTTAGGTTAGGTTTGGGTTGGGTTTAGGTTAGGTTTAGGATATGCTGGGATAGTTTTGGGTTTGTTAGGTTTGGGTTTATAGAAGGTTAGGTTTATGTTAGGTTTAGTTAGGTTAAGGTTAAGTTAGTTAGGTTAGGTTAAGGTTTAGGTTTAGGTTTAGGTTTAGGTTAGGTTTGGAGTTGGTTTAGGTTAGATTAGGGTTCGGTTAGGGTTCTTCGGTTACGGTTAAGTTAGGTTTAGGTTAGGGTTAGGTTAGGGTTGGGTTAGGGTTAGGTTTGCATTAGGTTTGTGTTAGGTTTGTGTTAGTTTAGGGTTAGGTTTAGGTTTAGGTTAGGGTTAGTTTAGGGTTAGGGTTAGGGTTTGGGTTAGGGTTAAGTTAGGATTAGGTTAGGGTTAGGTTAGGGTTGGTTAGTTCGTAGGTTAGTGTTAAGGTTTGTGTTAGGGTTGTGTAGTTTTGGGTTAGTTTGGGTTCGGGTTAGGTAGTGTAGGTTAGGTTAAAGTTTTAGGTAGGTTAAGTTTTGGTTAAGTTAGGTTAGGGTAGGTTAGGTGTGGTTAGGTATAGGTTAGGTGGGGGTTAAGGTTAGGTAAGTAGAGTTAGGGTAGGTTCGGTGGCGTTGGTTAGGTTACGTTAAGAACATTTCTTCTTTAAAAAGATACCAACCAAACACATACTCACGAACGCATAGAGACATTATAAAAAGTACATATGCTACACATTTCTATACTTATATATCTACATAAATATATATATTTATTATACATAGGTAGAGTAGATATAGAAATAAAAAACACACATACACACAACACACACACACACACACCACACACACACACACACACACAGAAGAGACTATATATTATATATATATATTAGAGAATATATATATATATATATACATATATAAACATAATGTATACAATAGATACATATATACATATAAATACACATAATACATATAGTCTATACATATATACATATATATGCATATTATATTATATAGATATGTATATTTATATGTTATATATGTATATTTATATGTATATATATGTATAATGTAATGTATATATATGTACTATGTATCTAGATGTATAATAGTGTACATATATGTATATATATGTGTATATATATATATATATATATATATATGCATATATATGTATATATATGTATATATAGTATAGATGGTATTTATATGTATATATGGTATATATGTATCACTAATGTATATTTATGTATATATATATGTATACATATATTATACATATATGCATATATAAATAACATATATACATATATATACATATATATACATATATATGCATATATTATCTATATATATATATATATATCTATGTAACAAATATATGTATATATATGTATATATATGTCTGTACATATATGTACACATATATATATACATATAATACATATATATACGATATATACATATAAATATTACATAGTAGACAGTAAATATACATTAAATATATACATATAAATATACATATATACTGCATATATATATGCATATATATGTAATATA
Source organism: Penaeus monodon (assembly GCF_015228065.2). NCBI lineage: Eukaryota > Metazoa > Arthropoda > Malacostraca > Decapoda > Penaeidae > Penaeus > Penaeus monodon. The sequence continues at coordinate 4,975 of NW_023643979.1, read as the reverse complement.
TGTATCTATAGTATATGTGTATTTATATGTATTATGTATATATGTATACAAAGTTATTGTATATATATGTATATTTAAGTGGATATATATGTTATAATAGTATGTAGATTTATAAGGATATATATTGTACATATATGTAATATATAATGTATATATATGGACCATATATGTATATGGGTATAATATATGTATATATATATATATGCATACATTATATTTAAATATAATATATATATATATATATATATTATATATATTATATATATATATATATAGGCTACAGATAGAATCTCAATATATATTATCTATAAATTCACTAATATATACTATATATCTACCATTATCTATATATCATATATTTACATACATATAACTATGTATATACATACATAGATACATAACATGTATACATTACATATTATACATACATATTACATACATAATACATGCATATATGCACACATTATGCCACACATATATGCAATTTCAAAGCTTGCCTACCAAAACAGTTACCCGCAAATAAAATTCACTTTTGTTTTCAACAATTCTAACACTATTGCAAATTTCTTACAACAGCTACGAAATGCCACTTTAACTTGTGTCCAATGTAGTATATCTATTTACTGTCCTGACTGCCAAGTCAGGTACGTCGGTGTCAACCTCACGATGGTTATGTCACCGCATAAATGAACACAAAAGGCAAGTCCTTTCGTTACGGGGACTACCGCTGAGCAGACCATCTTTATCTGAGAAGAGAGCACTCTCACAACACTAACACCTTTCTCAACACAGACTTTAAAATATAAGCATCTCATCCTCCCGTCTAGACCTCATGCATCTCGGATCTTTGCTGGACCGAAAGATGAAAACAGGAAGGGCTTAACAATAACACTACCGCTACCACCTTGTTCACTAGTTAACGTTGTCCATCCCCTGCCTATCACCATTGGTTAGTTTTTCATAGCTTTTCCAATGATTTTTCGTTTTTTTATTGTTTTTTTTCTAATTGTATATACTTGTTGTATATATACCTATACCGTTTGTTTTAGCTCATTTTTGCTCACTTTTGTTGTATTTGATATCTTCTTTTGAAATTTAACGAACCTCTGTAATTTATATAGTTCTGTTGTCTAATTGCATATGTATTTTTGGTTCAATATTGCAGCACTGATGATAGAGATAATACTGTCTCTGAAACGTTTTGCGAATAAACATGAAATTATTCACGGCTGTATTAGTCATACCTCTCGATGGGACTGTTCGACGCTATGTGGAAAACCCATAACGACTTATATGTATACATATGTATATATATATATAGTATAATATTATATATATAGATAATATATATCTATAGTTATATATATATATATATGTATATATATATGAATATATATATGTATATATATGTATATATATACATATACACATATATATATCCATACACACACACACACACACACACACGCATATATATATATAAATAAATATATATATATACATATATATGTATATATATATATATATAAATATATATATATGTGTTATCTGTGTGTGTGGTGTGTAGGGTGGTGTGTATAACATACACAGCAGTGTCCGAGCCCTACACACCATTGTAACGACGCAAGACTTGATTCCATTCAGCCCGAGCCTTGCGACACTCTTCAGTGGCCTCTAATGTCTCAGGGGAGATGGTATTCTGCCGTGTCCTGGGCGGACGCCAATGTACTCTGAGCTGCTTCGAGTGTTACGCGCTTGAAGAACTCTCAAGAAGCACTGGTCCATCAGGGTTTGCTGGTTCTGTGGATTGTGTCAGAGAATGCCGTGGTGAAACCCACGGGCCCACTCCACCTCCCTTAGTCTGTCCAAGTGAAACACCTTAGGGTGGTAGGGTGGCCACGGGAGGGACAGGGAGTTTTGAAGGGACCCACAGGGTAGCCACAAGAGCCTATGTCGGTGCCCACAGAACTTCGGTACCCGGTAAACCCTGCGGTTTCTGGAAGGATCAACCATCGCCGGTGCTAAACAAGAATGTAGTCGATCTCCTTGGCCACTCCCCGTATCTCTGTCCAAGTCCAGCAATGCGGGTGGAAGCACTGGTACCAGAGCCAGAGATCCTCATTTTCTGGGACCCTAGCAAGTCCCGGAGAAGGATGCTATTCTCGCTGCTTGGGATCAACTCCCGAGGAGTCATGGGAGCCGACAGACATCTCGTAGCCAGCTCGGTCACAGCCGGATACCGCATGAAAGTCGCCCAGAACAATGCGAATGTCTCCCCGGGGGCAATCGTACTGCCACAGATGCGAGTTCTGGCATAGAACGCCTCTTTCACATCAATTTTATATACATCGGTAGGAGCGTATTACAGCAATAAGAGACAAGACGCCAAAAGCAGGCTCAGTCTCAAAGCCATGATACGCTCATCAACCGGTCACCTCGACTACCGCGGGCTTGAAGTCGACTGGAGAACTGGAGGTGGTGACCATCGCTACGGCTTCCGAACAGTAGGAGGTGTAACCACCCATACTTGATCGTGCTGCTACCAGGTTCTCCTCACCTCTGAGAGGGCAGCCACCTCAACGCCCGTCGCTTCAATTCCCGCGATTCGCAGAAGGTAACCGGTCATCCTGCCGCAAGGACCGGATGTTCAAGCGCCTACCCGGAAAGCACGCCTGAGATTAAGCCTCGGGTGGTCACTCCTGGGGGCACGCCACCTCTGCCGGACACAGCCCCAAATAAAGGGGTTCGGCAGCTGTGCGAACACATATCACTGCTGGGGTGCCCAAAGGGCTTTCCCCCACAAGCTTTCATGGTGGGTTGGCGCATGCCAGAGGCACAGGCGGGACGAGTAACTCTCCTTCCAATCTTTTTACGCACCCCGACATTGGCATTCCCAGCGGGACCCACAGCCCGCCTTACGGGCTGGGTGGGAGGGACAACACCCCTCCCCCCGCATTCCATTTACTTCGGTCGTTGGCCAGAGGGTCATTCTGGGGGGAGGAGACTGCAAGCCCACCTCCCCGAGACGCTCCAGTTACCCCAGGGTGGCTAGGGGGCAGGAGTTGGTACGAAGCACAGGCATGTCAAACACGCTGGTGGGCCATAACTCCGTACCTCTGGGGCCTCCTGCTGCTCCGATGAGGCCCGGATCCCCCACAGATTTAGCTGGGACCGCAAGGTGCCAGTTACCCATGGATGGCCCACGAGGCCGGCACTGCAGAAGTTCTGATGATGGAGAGTGTGACCTGGCCAGGTGGAGCTTATGCAAAAGCTGCATATATACATGTATAATGTTATATATATATATATATATATATATATAATATGGATATATATAATATATATATATTATATAAATATATATATATATATAATATATTATATGTATGTATGTATACACACACACAACACACAAAACACACACACAACACAATATATATATATATATATACATATATATATATATATATATAATATTATATATACATAATATATAAAAATGACATAATAATATATATATAAAAGATCAAATATAATATAAATTATATATATATATTATATTTGGTGTGTGTGTGTGGGTATGTTATATATGATGTATGTTATTTTATATATATATATATATAATATATAATTTATATATAGATATGTGGTGGTGTGTGGGTTGTGGGTGTGTGTGTTGGGTGGTGTGTATGTTAGTTATTAGTTTTTATATATAATATAATATAATATATATTATATATTATAAATTTAATATATATAATATATTATATAAAATTATATATAAAATATATATACATATTCATATATATATAAAAACATATATAATATATATAAAATATAATATACATATATATATATATATAAAATTTGTATATATATGTATATTTAGATTTATATATATATATTTATATATATTTATTTATATATATACCTATATAATAAGTAAATTTTTTATATATATATATATATTATATATATATATTCTATTATATATATGTGTGTGTGTGTGTGGTGTGGTGGTGTGTGTTGTGTGGTGTGTAAGTGTATATTATATATATATATATAAAATATATATATATATATATATATAATATATATATTATATATATATTTTAATATATATATATATATATATATATATATATATTTTTAACACCCAATATTTTATAAAATATATATATTATATATAATAATCTAATATATTTATTATTTTTGTTATATATATATATATATCATATATAATTTATATATATTATATATTATATTTTAAAATTTATATATAAAATATAAAAAATAATATATATATAATATAATAAAATAATATATATATATATATAAATATACTTTAATGGCGTGTGTGTGTGTGTGTTGCGTGTGTGTGTGTGTGTGTTGTGTTGTGTGTTGTATTTTTTTATATTTTATATACATACATTATATTATATATATATATATATATATATATATATAATATATAATATAGTATATATATTATATATTAAAATTTATATATTATTAAAATTATATAAATTTAATATCATTATATATATTTTTATATATATTTATTAAAAAAAAATACAATCATAATAATATATATAATATATATATTAATAATATATTATATAAATATATAATAAAATCCCAAAAAGTCCCGTTTTGTTTTGGGCGGGGGTGTTTGTTTGTTTTGGGGTACTATAAAATAAAAATAAAATTATATATATATTATATTATATATATATTATATTATATAGGTTTTTTTTTTTTTGGGTTTGTTTATAGATATATATATATATATATATATATATATATATATATATATTTTAATTTTATATATATAGTTATATTATATATTATATAAAATATTTATATAAAATATATATATATTATATATAATTATTATATATACATACATATATATATATATATATATATATTATATATATTATATATATATATATATATATATATATAAAATAAT
>NW_023643978.1:0-7500 GCF_015228065.2 Penaeus monodon | reverse complement strand
TGAAAATGCTAAGGGATGCAAATACAGACGAAAGTACTGGAGGGAAACCCAGCAAGAACTGATTTTCAATTTGGAATGATGGGACCAGTGACGAAAGTAACCATGAAGCAAATCGGATGATTACATTGTGTCTTCACCAGACTCGGATAAGTTTTAAACGAATATGTCTTCTTTGAAAACTTCTCACCCTTTCGGTTTCAAAAAGAATGGGCAAAATACTAGAAAGTTTAATTGTTGGGGAAGTATGAAAAAAAAAACGTGCAGTGAAACCAGATAACAAACAAAAAAAAAAGGATAGGGAAGAAAAGGGGACACATTCACCTGCTGTGTAAAGATTAGTTTTTCAGGTATCTTAGGCCCACCTAAATTTTTAAAATAGATTTGTCTTTTGCACCTTGCAAATGAATTATCCCCAAAGGAAAGTTACGGAGAATGAGAAAAAAGGGGGAAAAAACCTGCAATATCCAATGTTAGTTTGCAGTAGGAAGAATGTAGGGTTTCTTCCTTCAATCTTATTTTTTTTTCCCTTTCACACCCCCATTATTTTGTAATAGAATTTCACAAAGGGAGACTTAGGAGTGTGTAAGGAGTGCGGGGTACTCAGCCATCAAAATAAAATGCCCCTTCCCCTAGTAAAACAAAAGCCACTGTTTGGTCTGGAAAAACTCTTTCCTGATATAAATTACTTTTGGCCCAAATTCTTAGAACGAGAGGAGAGCTTTTTTGGGGATAAAGGGGCGCTTGACCGAGAGAGTCTTACATTTAGGTTTTTCCCCTTCCTGCCTTTACAATATCGGTTTCCCTTGAACAAGTATTTGCAATGAATGGACTTTTCGCATCTTCATTGTTGTTATGGTTAGTTAAGCTGATTTTGATAATGATAAGAGAAGGGAGTAAAAAAAAATAAAAAAAGGGAGGATTATCGTTTCAGATTTTGATATAATAATATATTGATAAATTTAAATTTTTAAAATAAAACGTAAAAATAAAATAATAATAATAAAAAATAATAAAGATAATGTTTTAAAAAAAAATAATAATAATAATAATTATAACAACAACAACAAAAATGATAATAAAAATTTCCGTTCTCATATTTTTTTATTCTTTTCCCCTTTTTCTTATTACTATAACTAAATTATTGTCATTTTTTTTTATCATGATTATAACATTATTCCATTATTTTATCATATTATTATATTTTATAAGTATAGTAGTAGTAGAAAGTAGAGTAGTAGAATGTAGCAAATAGTAGAAATAGTATTATATACATCAATCAACATCATATTTTTTAAATTTTTATTTTTATATATTAAATGATGATGATGATGATGATTATTATATATCATCATCATCATTGTTTGACTAATAATTGGTATTAATTTATATTTTTCATTTTGATTTCTTTTATACTTATAATTTTTTTATTTTTGTTTTATTAAAAATTTATAAATTTATACTTTAAAGTTATATATTTTATATTATAAACATTTTTTTATTTTTTTTCTTTGTTGATAATAATAATAAAATGATGATGATGATGTAATAACAACAACAAAATAAAAATAATGATAATGATAAAAAAATTTTTAATAATAATAATAATAAAAATAACAATAAAAAATAATAAAATTTAAAAATGATTATTGTTTATTATTATTATTTTTATTTTTAATTTTTTTTATTATTTTATTATTTATTATTTTCATATTCATTAATTATATTATTATTATTATATTATTTTTTTATTATTATATTATTTTTATTTGTTATTATTATTATAATCATTTTTAAAAAAATAATAATAAATTTAAAAATTAAAATTAAAATTATTATTATTTTATTATTTTATTGTTTTTATCTCATCCAAATTCTTGTTGAACGTATTCATATTGACAGATGTAGAAAAGGAATGAATAAGAAATACATGACGAAGACACAATCGAAAACGGTCAAATACATCTTTGTACTCTGAAGTATTATTTTCATTCATATCTTTCTACGTTATTATTTTTATTTATTTTTATCTTTATCATTATTATTATATATATTTTTTACAGGTATTATTTTTTAAATTATCATTATTACCATACGATCGTCAATTTTATTAATGATGTTTTTATTTACTATTGTAAAATTACTATCATTGTTTTATTATTATTATCAGTATTATTATTTTTATTATTATTATATCAGTAATATGTTATTTTTATTATTATTATATTATTATTATTACATTTTTATTGTTGTTAACATTGTTATTATTTATCATTATTTTATTTATTGTCATCTTTATGTTTATTAATAATTCATTTTCCTCATAAATTTTCATTATTATTAGTGTTGTCATCATTTTTATCATTCCCATTGTCATTATTATTAACATTATATTATTATTGTTTATTATTTATTATTATTATCATTATGTTTATAATGTTTATTACATCATTGCCATTATTTTTATTATTATTATTATTATTATTATTATTATTATTGTTATTATTTATTATATATTCTTATTATATTATTAATATTGTTATTATTTTTGTTATTGTTGTTATTGTATTGTCATTGCTATGTTAGTAATAATTTTATTATTCGTCATAATTCATTATTTTTAGTATTGTCCAACATTTTTATTTTCTTCCATTGTTACTTTTATTTTATGATTATCCCATTCATAATTTTATTATCATTATTATTATATTTTTATTATTTTTGTTATTATTATCATTATTATTATTATTATTTTGGCATTACCATTACCATCATAAAATACTATTATCATACAATATCATTTTTTTGGGGTTTATTATTATAATAATGATGAGATGATGATGAATGATGATGACGATAATAAATGATGATGATGATGATGATGATGAGAGGGATGATGAGATAATGAAGGTGATGCTGTGCTGCTGCCGCTGCTGCTGCTAATGAGATGATGATGATGATGAGGATGATGATAATAATAAAATATTACTACCATACAAATACTAATAATAATAATGATAGTAATAATAATGAAAAATAATATAATGATAATGATAGTAATAATAATAAAGATGATAGGAATAATAATTATTATAATACAATAAAAATTATAATCGTTATTATTATTATTACAATAATAGTAAACAATAATAATGTTATAACAATAATTACGATAGATAATGCTAATGGTAATAGTATGAATAATGTTTTAATAATCTAATAAGTTTTATTATCTTAAGAATTGTTATAATCGTTATTGATAATATCATCATTTTTACTTCTATTATTGTTATTATTATTATTTTTCATTATTATGTTATTTTTATTATTATAGCATTACTACTACTATGATTATTATCATTATTATGAATTGTTTATAATAAAATAATTATTATATTATTATTATTATATTTTTATTATTAATCTAAAAAATTTACTATTATTTTTAAACATTAATATGAATGATATATTTTTATTATTATTATTAATATTACTACAATAATTATTAAATTATTATATTATTATCATTATAATTACCATATTATTAATATTTTATCATAATCATTAATATTAGTGTCATTATCATAATCATAATTTTTTTACTGCTATTAGTATTTCAGTATTATTACTATTATTACAATCAATATTCTTCTCCTTCTTCTTCTTATTATTATTATTGTTATTTTTTGGATTATTATATTATTATTATTATATTTTTATATTATTATCTATTTTTATTATTATTTATTATCATTATCATTATTACTATTATCATTATTTTTATTTTTATTTTTAATATACTGTTATTATTATCATTGTCAATATTATTATTGTTGTTTTTGTTATTATTCTTACTATTATTATTTTTTATTGTTATTATTATTTTTATTATTATGTTATTATTATTATTATTATCATCATTATCATTTTATTGTTAAATTATTATTATTATTATTATTTCATTATCATTATTATCTTTATTGTTATTATTCCAATTTATCACTATGATAATTAAGCATTATTAGCATTATTATTATTTGTATAATTATAATTATTGTGTCTTTTACCCAAACCCAAGTGTGGTTAATTGAACTGTTCAAAGAAGCCATATTCTGTAGCTAGTATTACTACTGTTGCGATTCGTATCTCTAATATCATTTTTTAACATTATTATCATTATTATTATTTTTAATATTTGTATTATTATTATTTTATTATTATTATTATTATTATTATTTTTGGGTTTAAAATCATTTATTATTATTATTATCGTTATTATTATTTTTCTTATTTTTCTTATTCTTATTCTTATTATATTATCGTTATTATATTGTCCTTCTTAATATCATTACCAATATTATCATCACCATCATTATTATTATTGTTATTATTATTAGTATTTTTTTTATCATATATCATCATCATCATCCATATCATCATCATCATCATCTATCAAACATCATCATCATCATCGTCGTCGTCGTCGTCATTATATTATTATTATTATTATTATCATTATTTTTTGTTATTATATTATATTATTATTATTTTATTATTATAAAATTTTATTTATTATTTATTTTTATTATAATACTATTATTATTGTTTATTTTTACCATCATCATTATTGCTGTTATTATCATTATTATTATTATTATCATAATAGTGATAATAATAATAATAATAATAATAATAATGACAATAATAATAATAATAATAATAATAATAATAATAATAATAATAAATAATAATAAAAATAATAATAATAATAAAATAATAATAATAAAATAATAATAATAATAATAATATAAATTTTTATTATTATTATTATATCATTACTTTAATTTTTTATCATTTTATTAATATTATTATTATTATTACCATCATCATTATTGCTGTTGCTATCATCATTATTATTATCATATAATAAGATAATAATAAAATTAATAATAATAATATTAATAACATAAACAATAATAAAAATTTATTCTATTAATAATAATAATAATAATAATAATAATAAAAATAAAATAATAATAATTATAATTTAAAAATAATGATAATAATAATAGTAATGAATAATAATAATAATTGTTATAAAAATAATAATAATAATAATAATAATAGTAAATTATTATATTATTATTTTAATCATTATCATTATCGATATTATCATTATTGTATCTGTCGTCGTGTTTCTTCGTATTCTTCTTCTTATTATTTTTTATCGTTATTATTATTAGCATTGTCATTATCATAATGAAAATTTTTTTTAATTATATTTTTGTTTTTATTCTTACTTTTCTTTTTCCCTATTATTACTATCTTTATTATTCATTGCTATTTTTTTTTCTTTTTTTATTATTATTATTTTATATTATATTTGTGATTATAATATATATAAATGTATATAAAATAGGTATTATATATATATATATATATAATATATATATTTATAAAATATTATATATATATATATATATAATATCTATATATTATATATTTTTTTTTTTTTTTTTTTTTTTTTTTTTTTTTTTTTTTTTTCGGTAGGTTCATGTTTGAGCCGTCGTGGTCACAGCATGATACTTAATTGTAGTTTTCATGTTGTGATGCTCTTGGAGTGAGTACGCGGTAGGGTCCCCCGTTCCTTTTCCCCGGAGAGTGTGGGGGTGAAACCTTTAGGTAATCATTCTCTCTATTTTATCCGGGTTTGGGGCCAGCAATGAAATTGGGCTGGCTTGCCCACCCAGTGGTAGGTAGGCAATCTAGGTGAAGTTCCTTGCCCAAGGAAATAACGCGCCGGCCGGTGACTCGAACCTCGAAACTCAGATTGCCGACGGACAGTCTTGAGTCCGATGCTCAAACCACTGGCCCCAACAGGGCCTCATTTTGGTTCATACGGGGGTTTTATTATAGCGGTAGAGGAGTGAAGGAATTCCGGGGGGTTTATATCTGGTCCTGGAAAAGGGGGAGTCCGAGAGATTTTTTTACGTGGTGGTTTTGAAGGGGTAACATGGTTTGCTTAAGAGGGAAGTGGAAGTTTCATGGGCTTTCTGCCGACAGGGAAAAATGGGGGGGTTTTGTACAATGCAACATGAATATATATAAAATTTTTATATATATATATAAAAATAAAAAATTTATATTTATATTATATATAATTTTAAATATTTTAAATATGAATTACGTTTCATTTCTTTATATAAGTATTAAATTTTGTTATTATTACTTACACTATTTTTATTATCCTTTTTATTGTAATTATTATATCATCATTACTTTTATCAATTATTTATTATGTGCTGTTATTATAATTTAATTTTGTTTTATTGGTTTGTTATTAATTTTTATTATTTTTATTATCATTATTTATTATTATTTTTATTTTTTTTTTTGTTTTGGTTTGTTGTTGTTGTTTTGTTGTTTTTGGTTGCGTTTTTGTTGTTTTTGTTGTTGGTAAGATTTATCATTAAATTATCATTATCATAATCATTATGTTTTTTAAATACACCCCCGTCATTTTTTATAAAATAAAAATATAATAATAAAATGGAAATAAAAAATAATAGTTTTTAAATATTATAAAAATTTTATTATTTTTTTTATTTTTATTATTTTAAATTTTTTTATTTTATTATATTATTATTATTATTATTATTATTTTTATATGCATTTTATTATTTTTTTAAGAATTTTATTTTTTCCTGTTTTTCAGTTTTTTATACCTATTTTAATAAAAAAATAAATGATAAATAAAAAAAAAAATAAAAAAATTTAACAATTAAAAAAAAAAAATTAATAATAAAATGTTTTAAAAAATAATAAAAAAATAATAATAATAAAAATTTAATAATAATAAAATAATGACAATAATAAAAATGATGAAAATTTAAAATTTAGTAGGAATAATAATTAAAATAATAATAATAAAATAATAATAATAAAATAAAAAACAATAAAAAACAATAATAATTAATTATTTTTTTTTTTTTATAATTTTTGATAATAATTTAATAACAAAAAATTTAACAACGAAAAAAAAAATAAAAAATAATATAATAAAAATAATAATTAAAAATAAAAAAAAAAAACAATAACAATAAAAACAATAACAATAATAATGATAATAATTATCATTTTACTATAATCAATTATCTTACTTTTATTAAGTATTACGTTTTTATGTTAGTGGAAGTATTTCCTTGAATTATAAAATTTATCATTTTTTCTGTTGTTAAGGGTATTATTGTTATAATAAATTTTAATATCTAATGTAAACGATTTTTTTTTTTAACCCTTTATCCCGATTTTGACACATTTAGACCCCAAAAATATCTCCCCACTTGTTTTTTGTTTTTTGTCGTCCCCTTGGTTTTTACCCAAAGTTGTGCTGTTTTTTTTTTCCCGCGTGTTTTATGAAATTTTTGAAGTCTGTCCGATAAAGGTTTAGTAAAAAAACAAGTGGGGTAACTGAACTGTTCAAAGATGTGAGTATCCTGTAGG
>NW_023643976.1:27500-30000 GCF_015228065.2 Penaeus monodon | reverse complement strand
TCTCCTGGCGCCATAAATCGTTCTGATCACGCAAAGCGCATTTAGTCAACTCCTGACAAAACAAATTATGATCGGAACTTCGTTTTACCTTGATCCAAATTTGCAAATGTGGCTATTCTTCCTGAGCAAATGACGACTCTTCAAAACTCTACGGCCGTTAGCTCCATATTTCACTACGCGACACACAGGAGACAACAAGATTTCCTATTTTAACATTATAATCTTCATCCATTAGTACATATCCCTGTAAGTGTGTGTCTGTATGAAAACGCGGCCTTGGGTGCGTGCACTCGTGTCCAGGCACAGAGACGGCGAGGAGTGAACAAAGAGGAGAGAGATGATAAGAGATTTTCCTCCGTGTTTCAGAATATCCCTTATCGTTTTGGCCAACACCGAGCTCAGGAAGTAGAAGGGGGGGTTAGGTTCTTACTCCCTCCCCCTATTTCTGGTGGCCCATCGTCCCCCTTCCCTCACACGCACACAGGCCCGTTACCTAACTTTTTGGGAATCCCACTCCATTCCACGCAGGCCGTCGGCGACGTCGAGCTGGCGCCAGGGACGTGTTAGAGGCGCGACTGTATCACAAGAGGTCGGCACCACGCCTCTCTATTTGTTTGTCTGTCTGTCTCGAGCCTTCCTTCACTATATATGTTTGTCTGTCTGTCTGTTTCACAAAATACCTGCCTGTTCTCTCTACTCTTTATTTCCTCCTTACCTTTTTCCATCTGACGTGCGCAGCCAAGCGTCTGTTCGTATGTATGCATATGTATGCATATGTCTATCCGCGTGTGTCTATTTTAAGTGAGCTACAGGACACAGGTGGGCTCGGGGTCCGGGGGGCGGTGAGCACAGGTGGACTCGGGGTCCGGGGGGCGGTAGGCACAGGTGGGCATCTTAAGCCGAGATTGGTAGCGTGGGCGGAGGACACATGGTCGAGCAGGATGATGCCATATACGGGCATGATGTCTGCCGGCGGGGGAGGAGGAGGCGAAGAGGGCTAAGAAACACCTCTACCTGCTGAAACAACGCATGCACAGATACACTCACATACAAACGTGTATACAATGGTATGCACATACGCATATTACCTTGAGTTATACATACACACATAAGCTAGTATATTAAAGGTGGAAAAAGAGATACAAAGAACAACAAACATAAAACACTTGATCGACGACAAACAGCGCTGGGAAGCAGATACAGACAAAGACACTCACATCCATATACTTACATACACGCACAAATGTTAGCACAGACAAAGAAGCCAATGCACACACGCACGCGCGCACATACACAAAAAAGTGTGCGTGCCTCCAATAAATTTGGGCGGATCTCTGACCCGCTGCCTTGACCTCTGACCCACCCTCCACCTCCACCCCCCTCGTCAGTTAGATCGCCCCCTTCCCCCGCCCCCTCTCCTCTAGGCACAGCGACCCCTGTGTAGGCGAAGGACGGGAAGGTCGCCACAAGGACGCTGGGGCGACCTCGGGTCTACACAAGGGCGGATACAGGCATCACCACACACACACATCCAAACGTGGATACACACATGAACGCACGCACACACACACACACACACACATGTACACACACACACACGCGCGCGCGCGCACATATATACATATATATATATAAATAGATAGACAAATATATAGATAGATGTATCATATATTACATATATTTATATACATATAATACATATATAGCATATATATATATATATATATATATACATATATATATACATATGCAATGGCAAACCACCGCTCTAAATTGCTAAGAAAAAATCATGGAAGCCCATGATCGCCAAGGCCGCGGTGGCCGAATGGTTAGAGACTCAAGACTGTCACGACGGCAATCTGAATTCGAGGGTTCGAGTCACCAACCGTCACGTTGTTCCCTTGGGCAAAGAACTTCACCTTGATTGCCTACCTAGCCACTGGGTGGCCAAAGCCAGCCCGAGTCAAGTGCTGGTCCCAAGCCCGGAAAAATAGAGAGAATGATTACCTAAAAAGGTACCACCGGTACTCTCCGTGGAAAGGAACTGGGGACCCTACCACGTACTCACTCCAAGAGCACCACAACATGAAAACTACAATTAAGTATCATACTGTGACCACGGCGGCTCAGACATGAACCTACCGTTAAAAGAAGAAGAATATATATATATATATATATATATATATATATATATATATATATGTGTGTGTGTGTGTGTGTGTGTGTGTGTGTTGTGTGTGTGTGTGTGTGTGTGTGTGTGTGTGTGTGTGTGTGTGTGTGTGTGTGTGTGTGTGTGTGTGTGTGTGTGTGTGTGTGTGTGTGTGTGTGTGTGTGTGTGTGTGTGTGTGTGTGTGTGTGTGTGTGTGTGTGTGTGTGTGTGTGTGTGTGTGTGTGTAAGATAGATAGATAGAGAGAGAGAGAGAGGTGCAAACATACACACACGCACGCGCGACCCATCCCGCCGTTCCGGCCGGAGACATTCTCGGGGTGCCCGGAGTTC
>NW_023643976.1:10000-15000 GCF_015228065.2 Penaeus monodon | reverse complement strand
AATAAAGTGTTGTTTCCAAAATCTTGAACAACGTAAACACACACACACACACACACACAAACACATACACACACACACACACACACACACACACACACACGCACAAATATACACACACACACACAAACACACACACACACACAAACACACACACAAACACACACACACACACACACACACACACACACACACACACACACGTTAGATTTCTTTAGTCTTAGAATATCAACATAAAACTGTACTAACATCAAAACTACATACTCATTACTCATGCCGCACATGTAAGATGATTTGACCATTTTTTTATATTTATTTATCATTATAATATTATTCTCCTTCACCTGTCTGACACACAATACGACATACATGTCGAAGGTGATGGTTACCATATTAACTAAAATTATATACATAATACAAACACTCTTTACTCTTTACTCTTTACATCATCACAGACTTGTGGTTTGTGATGATGGGCGCGCAGTATGAGCGCAAACACTAAATGAGGCCTGGAAAACCCAATAAATACCTTTGCTCCCCCCCCAGGAAGGGACTCAGGGGGAGAAGCGAGGTCACTGGCTGACCCCAAATCATGAGCCAACTGGCGTGGCGCCATGACCGCTCAAGGAGGTCATGTCATCGGTCAAACACACCTGTCTGTGTCGCTCATCAAGTCAGTGTGTGTGTGTGTGTGTGTTTGTGTGTGTGTGTGTGTGTGTGTGTGTGTGTGTGTGTGTGTGTGTGTGTGTGTGTGTGTGTGTGCTTTCATCCACATTCCCTATAAACAAAATAATATCAGTAAATGAAGAAACACAATTAAATAAACAATAAAATCGCGCAAATGGAAAAAACATTCCTCGTCATTAATAGTAAGCAAAAAGTGGTTCGCTAATAAAGAAATTTCTTAATATTCAGTCCCCATTAAATGCTAACCCCACATATCCACCTGCATGCATACAAGCATAGACTTGCCTGTTCCTCTCCCACACACAGAGACAGCAAATATTTGACCACTCTTTCGTTACACCCAGGCAGAATCCTGTGACGGTAAGAAGTTAACACAAGTTTTCATTAAAATGCTTTGAAACCAAGTACTTCGCCTCGTCAGATGCCCGGTCTGGCCCGCCTCTCGGTGCCTTCTGCGTGAGTCATGCGACCGCTGTCAGCTCTTGACCCGCTGTGCCCGCCGCGTCACGTGACCCACTATCGCATGCACACATGAACATAAGGAGGAAAAGACGGAGAGAAGAGCGACAGAGAGAGAGAAAGGAATATATACATATACTCGTGTTGTGTATATATATACATTTATATGTGTATATATATACTTATATATGTATATATACATATATCTTCTTCTTTTAACGGTAGGTTCATGTCTGAGCCGCCGTGGTCACAGCATGATACTTAATTGTAGTTTTCATGTTGTGATGCTCTTGGAGTGAGTACGTGGTAGGGTCCCCAGTTCCTTTCCACGGAGAGTGCCGGTGGTACCTTTTAGGCAATCATTCTCTCTATTTATCCGGGCTTGGGACCAGCACTTGACTTGGGCTAGCTTGGCCACCCAGTGGCTAGGTAGGCAATCAAGGTGAAGTTCCTTGCCCAAGGGAACAACGCGGCGGTCGGTGACTCGAACCCTCGAATTCAGATTGCCGTCGTGACAGTCATGAGTCCGACGCTCTAACCATTCGGCCACCGCGGCCTTGACGATCATGGGCTTCCATGATTTTTTTTCTTAGCAATTTAGAGCGGTGGTTTGCCATTGCCTTCCGCCCGGTGTTTTTATCGAGTCACCATCTCTATTTACCAGGCACTGACTTGAGCTGGCTTGGCCACCCAGTGGCTAGGCAGGCAATCGAGGTGAAGTTCCTTGCCCAAGGGAAACAACGCGCCGGCCGGTGACTCGAACCCTCGAACTCAGATTGCCGTCGTGACAGTCTTGAGTCCGACGCTCTAACCATTCGGCCACCGCGGCCCATATATATATATATATATATATATATATATATATATATATATATATATATATATATATATATATATATATATATATATATATATATATATATATATATATATATATATATATATATATATACATATATATATGATATGTTAGATATGTTTCTGAAGGGCGCTTCGCCACTCGGAGCGATTTGTTGCCAGATTTTCCCAAAAATCGGGTTGATGCCCATATGTATATATATATATATATATATATATATATATATATATATATATATATACATATACACACACACGTATGTGTGTGTGTGTGTGTGTGTGTGTTTGTGTGTGTGTGTGTGTGTGTGTGTGTGTGTGTATGTATGTATGTATGGTATACTTAATTATATATATATAATATATATATATATATATATATAATATATATATATGTAATATATATTATATAATAATATATATATATAATATATAATTTTATATAATATATATATATATATATATATATATATATATATATATGACTGCCGCGATGGTCCAGTGGTTAGAGCACTGGACTCGACCCTCAATTCCCCGTCGCGGCAGTCGTAAAAATGCCTGCACTCTGACTGCTCGCTCGAGCCCGATCTCACGGCGAGAAAACGACATATCGCTTAGAATCAAACGCAGGTGTCGTAGGTGTCAAATAATGAGTTGAGAGAGCCTGATTTCCTGCAGTGGAGTAAACGGCTGTTAAAAAAAAAAAAAAAAAAAAAAAAAAAAAAACAGATATATATATATATATATATATTATATATATATTATATACTAGATCTATATATGTATGTAAGTATGTAATATATATATATATATATATATATATATATATATATATATATATATATATCAAATCAATAGGTATGACATGCTTGGCAGCCGTGGCCTCTCCACCATCCTCGCCACTAAAACTCGATTTACGCTTTCTTTCACTTATACCATCGACAGCCCGCAAAATATCTTTGTATGTCGTCCGTCACTTGTCTTGGTTTGCCTCTCCTCGTTCCTATCACCATCCCCTGTCAGCAAGTTTTTATCAATACTTTTACTCTCATACAGACCAATAACTTTAATTTCATCTTGTTTCAAGATGTCACCAAAAGTCGGTCTTTACAATGTATTTCTCTCAGCACTTCATTCATCGTCTCTTCTCTGTCAGCTAATACGCAGTACTCGTCTGTAACACCACATTGCAAAAATTGATCTTTTCTTGTCTATCACTTTCAACACCCAACCACTAGAACCATATGATGCAATTTGGAAAAACTATGAGGTTCAATAACTCAGCTTTGTCCGTAGGTAATGACTTCGGTCTTTCCAGATGTTATTGAGGCAACGTGGCGCTTTGGCCAAATGGTAATTTCATTCCTTTTATCTTCCGGTGAACATTCATATGTAGTAGTTAAAACAGCTTCAAGATAGTGAACTCTTTTCACATTTTCACCAATTCATTCCATGATTGTAAACATGTTCATCATGTCATTGCCGGTTAGCTTTGAATCTTCATGATCTTAGTTTTCTTGGCATTAAGGAAATAAGCCACCTTTTCGCGTGCTTCTTAACTTTATCTAGTAGTTTGTTGTAGTCAGTGATAATGCTGGCAATCAAAAAATATATCATCGCGTACTCAGATTTGATATTTTGTATCCTCCAACATCCACAGTTCCTTCAAAATTCTTAGAACACTCTCATAATGTTTCAGAATATATATTAAAGAGGTGCGGAGATAGAAGCCAACCCTGTCGTACTCCTTGTTTGACTCTCGAACCTTCTGTTCAACCCATAAGTGGTTCTTACAGCTGCTTGTTGGTGTAATACAAGGCTTTTAGTAAATGGATATGTGTTTTGGAACTTCATATCGTAACATGTTATTCCAGAGGATATCGTGATCAACAGTATCGAAAGCTTTCACATAATCGATGAAACACAGGAATAGGTCTTTTTGATGTTCTCGTTTTTTATATGATCAATTTTAATTAGAAATCTGTTTTCTGGTACCTTTTCCAGGGCGAAAACCTGCCTTGTTCGTCTTGCAATTTCTCTCTAACTTCAACTCATCTCTTTCAGCAATAATTCAACAAAATTTTGCTGCTGTGATTTCATTAAGGCAATTGTCTATATTGTTGCATTGGAGTGCGTCACCTTTTTTAGGTATGGAGTAAAGACTGATTTACCCAGTCTTCTGCCATTTCTTAATTCCATATTTTGTACAGAGTTGTAGAAGAATTATTCAACACTTTCGCCAGCATCTTAATTAGTTCTGCTGTTATTGTCATCTATCCGGGGCTCTTGTTATCTTTACTTCTTTCGGCTTTTATAATTGTCCAGCAGTGCGCGGTGGTTCACCTCGTGTCATTGAGTCTAATTAATGTTGTTGTTAGATTTTTATTCTGTTTTGTTATAGTTGGAACAATATTGATTCCATCTCTCTGTTGACTTCTTTTCCATCACATAAAACAAGTCATCTTCAGTTTTGATAGTGTCCATGGTAGGTTTAAATTTCGTGTGTGGTTTGTACTTCCTGGTAGAGTTCTTTAGTTGTCTTATTGATAGAACAGTTTTTCAATTCTACGGCAATGTTCAGTTAAACATTTTCCTATCTTGTCGCAATAATCTTGAACTTTTGTATTTTGTTTTTTGAATTACTTGTTCAACTAGATTTAATTGATACAGAGTTTATTTTAGGCATCTTTTGTTTCAATTCACTTAGTGTTTTTTCAGATACCAGGGAATTGTCTTTTTCTTTTGTCGGATAGTTTCTTAAGCATCGATCAGCAAGAGTTCTTTTCCTTCTTCCCACAAAATCATTGGTGTTTTAGCATCTTCACATTGATGAGATGTTCAAATTTGTTGACACTGCATCTGTAATTGTATCAAGAGTTTGTAGGTCGAGCTTTAGAGTGTGTTGGACGCTCCATCTTTTGAGTATTATTTTTAAAGTCGATAGTTAGTAGTTGGTGGTCATGTTGCAGTCGCACAGGTCTTGTTTGAATTTTTTATGCAAC
>NW_023643976.1:0-5000 GCF_015228065.2 Penaeus monodon | reverse complement strand
AGAAACAAACTGCGAGAGATTAGAGATGACCTTGGCAATTAGGTGACTAGCATCCATCCCAACCAAAAAGTGGAAGTTGCATAAACAAGACTAAGAATTGGGCACACAAGACTGACTCATGGTCCGATGATGGCTAAAAGTCGAGCACTTTGTGAGGGATGCCAAGAGCCATTAATTCAGTCCTTGCATGGTCAAAGGCTTTGGGAGTCCCCTATACAAAACAATCCACTATTTTTTTGGCATCTATAAGACGAAAAGACTTCGGGAGTCAACCCTGAAGAAAAATCCGGAGTTGGAGTCCGAAGGTAGTTCGTTATCGCTTGCGACTTCGTTCTGGCAATTCATGCGACACTATTGGTGTCAAACCATATCGGTCTATGCCATTCCTTTGGATCCATTAGCTGCGTGGAGAGAGGGAGCCTGCTGCATGGGCAACCGCTTGTTCGTCACATTCTTTCGCCCAGGTATTGACTCTACCCATATGGGGGTGTGTAGAGACACTAATGTCATAGTCGATTTTGGTGGCCTTAATATATATATATATATATATATATATATATATATATATATATATATATATATATATATATATATATATATATATATATTATCTTATCGTGGTTCCTGTTAGCGATCCATGAATTTACTCTTCATGATTATGCTTAGGTAATAAGTAGTGAGGGCCCCAATTCTCTTCCACGGTTTTTCGTTCTTGGTTGTCTCCAGTAGCTTTGCCTTAAGAGGCTTAACCTGCAAGGCAGCAGGAGGGGGTTGCCAATTAAAGCTAAAGAGTCCCCCTTACCCGTGAGACAGACTAACCCTCGCCAGATGCCAACCTGGTATTCCATAGTCTCGGGGAGAGCTCACAGGCACTACTCCTTGCTCAAGGGTGGCCTGGAGGTCACCGAGGTCGAAACTCTAGAGCCGGTTGCAGATAGACAGATAGATTTATATCTATATATACATATATATTTGTCCTGGGTAAGACAATAAACTGCACCCTGGGGTTCCTTGAAAAAGGATAGCCCCTATTAGCTCCTATACCAGGGTTACGGTGAAACTGTCGGCAGCAGGGCAGTGGATATCTGGAAACACCTTCAGTTCTACTGATTACTGGTTTCACCAAATAATTGTCTGGCGTATTACGTGTAACTGTTTTAAAGCGGCAGAGATAGTTCCTCCTAGTTAGTTGGAGACTGCGAGTTGAGAAGGACCTGGGGATTCCACTCAACTTTTATTTTCTCCTGACAAACCTCTACACCAATGATTAAATACAGAAATTATAATTCATACCACATCGCCCGTCGCCCGTCAGTGGGCAACCAGGCTGACAATGTTAAACAAGCATCTGGAAGACAAAGAAGATAAAGAAAACATGTCCAATTAAGAAACACATTAAAAATCAGAACGTGGAACCTAAGGAAAATGAAAGAGATGGGTAAATTACATACTGTCTGTAACGAAATGGATAGATACAACATTAAAATACTAGGAATAATTTGAGCCCAAATTTGGGAAAAAGTAATGGAATTTTTAAAAACTAAAGAAAAAAGACAGTTCTTTTTTCTGGAAAAGAAGAAGGAAATTATAGTCACGGAGTTGCTATGATTCTCACGAAAAAAACTGCAAATGCACTAATTGGGTACAGCCAAAAAAATTATGCATTTTAAAAGTCAAATACAAGCAAAACCTCATAATATTAGTATTATACAATGCTACGCACCCAACCAAATATTGCAAGTGATGAAGAAATGAAAATTTTTATAACTCTCTCCAAGATACTTTAGACACAATCCCTAACAGAGATGAAAAAATAATCAGGGGACCCCTCAATCCCAAAGTAGGAAAAAATGATCTAAAAAATGACACCTGGGGAAAAATTTCCCTGCCTTGGAGATATAAATGAAAGAGGTAAAAAATTTTTTTGGGAATTCTGTAGTACAAATAATCTAGTTATAGCCAATACATTGTTCCACACCACCCAAGACACTTGTACCTTTGGTTTTTCACCAGACAAAAGAACACGCAACCAAATTGACTACAAGGGTTCTGAACCAAAAATGGAAAAGTTGCATAAAAATCCCAAAGGGCAAGCCCTGGGGGCCGACTGCAACAGTGACCACCAACTACTAACTATCGACTTTAAATAAGACTCAAAAAGATGGAGCGTCCAACACCACCTCAAAAGCTCGACTACAAAACTCTTGATAACAATTACAAAATTTACAGTGTCAAACAAATTTGAAATACTCAACAATGTGAAGATGATAAAACACCAAATGAGTTGTGGAAGAAGGAAAAGAACTCCTGCTGAGCATGCTTAAGAACTATCGCCAAAAAGAAATAGACAAATTCCCCCCTGGATATCTGAAAAAATTTAAAACAGAAGATGCCTAAAATAAAAGGGGTTCAATAATCCAATTTACAAAAACAAATACAAAAATTCAAAGATTATTGTGACAAGAAAAGGGAAAAATATTTAAATAAAACATTGCCAGAGAATTAAAAACTGTTTTATCAATAAGAAAAACTAAGAACTCTACAGGAGTACGAAACATCCACCGAAAATTTAACCTACAATGGACACTATCAAAACTGAAGATGGACTTGTTTTATGTGATGGAAAAGAAGTCCCAAAAATAGATGGAATCAATATTGGTTCCAACCTATACAAAAAGAAAAGATCTAACAACAACTTAATTAGACTCAATGAACAAAGAAGATGAACCACCGCCACTGCTAGACGAAGTTTTTAAAAGCCATAATAGAAGTAAAAAATAACAAGAGCCCCGGAATAAATGAAATAACAGCAGAACTAATTGAGATGCTGGCAAAGTGTTGAATACTTCTTCTACAAACTCTGTACAAAAATATGGAATGAAAAATGGCCAGAAGACTGGGTAAAATCATCTTTACTCCTATCCTAAAAAAGGTGACGCACTCCAATGCAACAATAATAGACAATTGCATTAATAAGTCAAGCAGCAAAATTTTGTTGAAAATTGTTGCTGAAAGAATGAGTTGAAGTTAAGAGAGGAAATTGCAGACGAACAAGCAGGTTTTTGCCTGGAAAAGGGACCAGAAACCAGATTCTAAATTTAAAATTGATCATAGAGAAAACAGAGAACATCAAAAAGACCTATACCTGTGTTTCATCGATTATGTGAAAGCTTTTGATACTGTTAATCACGATATCCTCTGGAATAACATGAACGATATGAAGTTTCCAAAACACATCATCCAACTAAATAAAAGCCATGTATGACCAACAACAAGCAGCTGTAAGAACCACTTATGGGTTAACAGAATGGTTCGAAGTCAACAACGAGTGCGACAGGGTTGCATTCTGTCTCCGCACCTCTTTAATATATATTCTGAAACAATTATGAGAGGTGCTCTAGAGAATTTTGAAGGAACTGTGGATGTTGAAGGATACAAAATATCAAATCTGAGGTACGCCGATGATATAGTTTTGATTGACAGCAGTATCGCTGAACTACACAACTACTAGATAAAGTTAGAGAAGCAAGCGAAAAGGCTGGCTTGTTTCTTAATGCCAAGAAAACTAAGATCATGAAGATTCAAAGATAACCGGCAATGAACAATGATGAACATGTTACAATCAATGGAATGATTGTGGAAAATGTGAAAGAGTTCACTTATCTTGGAGCTGTTTTAACTAATACATATGATGATTCCCGGAATAAAAAAAAGAATTACCATTGCCAAAAACGCCACAATTGCTCTCATAACATCTGGAAAGACCGAAGCATTAAACCCTTTCCGACAAAGCTGAGGGTTATTGAACTCATTTGTTTTCCAAATTTCATCATTGGTTCTGAGTGTTGGGTGCTGAAAGTAATAACAAGAAAAAGATCAATAGTTTTGAAATGTGGTGTTACAGACGAGTACTGCGTATTAGCTGGACAGAGAAGAAGACGAAAGATGAAGTGCTGAGAAAAAAAAATGTAAAGACCGGCTGTTGGACATCTTGAAAAGGAGAAATTAAAGTTTTTTGGTCATGTAATGAGAAGTAAAAGTATTGAGAAAAACTTGCTGACAGGGATGGTGATAGGAAACAGAGGAAGGCAAACCTCCTTCAGGGCGAAGCCTTGTCCTCTATCGCTTTCCTTTGGTATTATTCTATTCCTTCAATAAAATGGGAATGGATCCGGCCGATGCCAGAGAACTGATTTTGTGACAATAACGTGGGTATTCTAAAAAGCGTCAAGATATTGAAACGTGTACAACTCTGAAAAGATGAAAAACGCAAAGCACTTGACAGAAGTAGAAGAAGAAGAAGAACAAGAAAAACAGAACCAGCCGGATAATTATAGGCGTTTGTCGATAAGATTGAAATGAATTTAAACGTACCCAATACAATGTTAACTGTATCAAAAACAAAAATTTAAAAATAAAAGATCTGTATATGCAAGAAGACCATATCAGAAGAAAATGTGAGTCAATCCTTTAACCTTGAACTGCACCCTCACTTGTTGGCAAATCCGGTTCAAAAGATATTCAGGGATGGGGGCGGGATTCGACTCTCGTCTCATATATATACGCGCTCGTGTCAGACGTTAGCTCCAGATACCACACCGCATATACCCTCTCATATCATATAGCTCCAGATACCACACCGCATATACCCTCTCATATCATATATATATATATATATATATATATATGTATATATATATATATATATATAGAGAGAGAGAGAGAGAGAGAGAGAGAGAGACAGTGAGAGACATAGATCGATATGGAGAGCGATACTGTAAACTGTGGTTGTGATTGGGGATTAAAGACCGTGAATACGCCACTCAGGGAAAACCCGAGAAGAAAGACTTCAAAAAAGAATAAGAAGCAAGGAGAGGGCAGAGATGAAGAAGGGATGATAAGAACAATCAGCCAATAACAAGAGTGAGTTTTACGACTACAAGATAGCGTGTAGCTGAGACAGGGAAAAAATGCAAAAACGACCACCACAAGCAAACACA
>NW_023643975.1:7500-8902 GCF_015228065.2 Penaeus monodon | reverse complement strand
TCTTAGTAGATAGATTCAGTCAAAAAAAGTTATATTAAAATGATACAAAAATAGAAAACAAACATAATCGAAAAATTATCAAATGCTCACCAAGTCAGTGTAGCAGGTAACAAACACTAACCAAAATATGGGTGGTTAGTTGTTTACATGGTAAACAGGGTGGTTACATTGGTAGTATGTGGAGGAAAAGTGCTCTGTAATTGCTGAAAAGGATGGTTTCGAAAATGCATTGACAAAGCCATCATGAGGTTCTTCACATAAATACTGCTAAAAATAGTATCTTTACTTGCGAGTAGATGAAACGAAGAGATCTCTAGGAGGTTATTCGGAAAGATTGGTAGTTATTTTCAAAGCTCGGAATAGATGAAGCTTCACAATGTGTTCGAATAATGTTTCGCTGATATGGCTAGGGTCTCGTACAATGCCATTATTAGCAATGGAGACCTCATAGACCATTGTAATGTCATAATTATGCTTTCTCTTAGGGATTATCAAGATCTGAAATAGCAACAATATATAATATATATATATAATATATATATATATAATATACATATATATATATATATATATATATATATATATATATATATATATATATATGAACATTGTCCCATTATCGATGCGGTGTTTGACGAACTACTTGGAGTAATGTTGACATCATGTAGTTGACTGGGTCTTTATTTTGGGGTAGCTGACCCAATGATCCCTCCCCAGGGTAGTTGTTTAGGTAATTATTGTTGGTGGTTCTCAACTCACCATCTATCTACGACAGACTCACCACGTCGTATCTAGATATTTAATCTTGTATCAAAGTGTTTGCCTTCAACTGATAGGTTGATACACTCCGGCCAGCCAGTCAGAACCCAATGTTTTCAGATCTATTTTACGTAGTCTTAGTTATGAATTTGTGGACGTTTTGGTAGAGCAGAAAAAGTACTCGTTGATTTTTTTACAATGGTAGGTCGAGGCGCTCGCATTTTGGCAACGCTTGTTCTTGGCAGGGGCCCACAATGCCCTATTTTGCTTATATTTTCCATAAAAAAGCCTTTTGTGCTTATGTTTATAACAGAAATGAGGTAGACATATTTCTAGAGGAGTCTGTATCAAGACAACGAAGAAATAAATCATGAGCATGTCATTTTTATTCTTCTTTAAAAAATAATTGAAAACTTTTCCCTGCCAATGCAGCGTGTCTCTATTAATTTCTTCGATTTCGCGTATAGTGAATACATGACTATATACAATACCTTTGTTACCCATAAACAATTTATTTTAATTTTATATGACATCCTTAAGGGACACACGTATAGTAAACATGCCTGTATAAAGTCGAGAGAAAATAAATTTAAATTTCGTTGCCGTAATCGGACAATATGTGTAAACAACATTAGCGTGGTAA
>NW_023643975.1:0-2500 GCF_015228065.2 Penaeus monodon | reverse complement strand
TTGAAAAGGGTTTTGGCGGCGGAAATGATGGCTTTTGTCTCGCAGCCAATCTATATCTTTTCCCAAATATGTTGCAGTCATTTGGGTTTCCTCGTTTTCAGAAAAAAAACGTTTCATGTGAGGCCATTCAGTTCTTATTGTCTTGTAGTAGGCACCTATATTTCCTTATTCCTTGTCGCTAATTTTTTTTTTTTCATAAGTTTCTTCTTGATATGCATTAAGCATGTCGAGTCAGTAGCTATTTGTTAAATTCATAAATCAAGTAGGGAAACAGACTGGGGGACTCAAGTATCTTCCATGAAAAAAAACTATTTGCAGCCAAATTCGGTGGTAGACAATGGGATCAAGGACAAAGGTTAAGCTTAAATGATATGCAAGCAAAGATTAATCGACAGATGTATAAGGCTGAGTGTCACCAGGTTTTCTCAAGTATGCTCCTACAGTAAATTGTCACCTGCTAGATCCAGCATATACGACAACTATCATCATCGTTAATGTTATGTTACAACTCATTACTTAGCCAGTGACATGAACATTCTCATATGTTGAGTTAATTCTTTTACGACTTTGGATGCTTAAAATCCTATCTCTTTTATCTTTAACCCACTTTTTACACATGTCTGCTTTCATCAGGTACGCTGATTTTTTAAAAAAACATACATCCTCATGAATGGATAAAACACTTCCGTGTTGATACTATGGTAGAAAAACCCTAGGCAAAAACTAAATCTATCGAAAAGGGAGACTACAGTTTCGAGATCCACTGGATTCCATTAGTTTTTGCAGTGTGAGTTTTTCTACCATACATCCTCACCATAGAATATTTTATGATATATAATATATAATAAAAACGTATAATGTTCGTTTTATAATTTTAAAAAATCACTTTAAAATTTAACTTCTAGAAAACCATATTGATAACTTCCTCTATTCTGATACCCCATTTCCTCCTCACGAAAAAATTTCTAAAAAGTATGATTTTGTAAGATAGCGAGTGAAATAAAAATTTGCGCCAAATGGGGGTACTCTTTAAAGGTTAAGGGTGTTGCCTTGGGGTCTTCGATGTCCAGCCACGTTCCAGGATTGTGCCATGTCATTGTGCAGCCCTTTCAAGAACTTGTATTCCTTCTGGTACTGGCTCAGCACATCCTTATTTCTGTTGGTAGTGGTTGACTTCCCAGAGTGCATCCTCCTTCATTCTGCGTGAGTTGCATTTTTCAGCTCGTACTTTCAAATAGCTCTGATATGAACAACTTATTTTTTCAGTGATTGCCCAAATTTCAGTAGTCTTCTTCCCGTACACATGTATTTTAGAAACGTCAAAAATGACCCCATGAAATTAATTCCTAAATATCTCTTCGTGCATACTACATCCCCTTCTAAATTTTTACAATAAATTCTTTGATGATATTACCTTTAAGCACTCAGGCAGTGATAGCACAGTAAAGATATTCTTGCCATCAGTACTCACCACAGTAATATCATTATGAGATCATATTCACTTAAAAAACAAGTGTTTCTTCTTTGCCGGATACATAATCAACAAAACAGGGAAAATACTAACAAAGGAGCAGTAGAAATATTTATGTAGTAGATGTTACCCTACTAGGGGTCCACACGTATAATGTTTATTTTATAATTAAATATCACATTAAAATTAATTCAAATTAACTCATTTTGATTCTGTTTGAAAAAATGCAGTCGCCACCACTTGGAATGCATCTTCACCCAGAATGCTGAATCGCCTCAAATCGAAACCTTGGGCATTTTTTCATTAATTTACAAAGAAAAAGGTAAACAAATAAAAATACCCAAGGCTGACGCTTTTCCAGGAGAGAGAGAAAATATCACTTGAGAAGCATGGTCTGGAGGCAAAGGATCGAGATTTTATATGGTTTTAAAATGGGTTGTGACAGAAAACGAAACTTCCTTATAGAAAACGTTGACAAAGAGAGGGTCACTAGATAAAAAAATTTCCGACCTCAATCCATTTTATAATGATAAAAAAATAATATAGAATGATGATATATACTACTTCTACTTTTACTTCCACTTCTTTTCTTCAACTAATACTACTACTACTGCTGCTGCTTCTGCTAACAATGATAAGAAAATAATGATAATATAATAATAATAATAATAAAAAATAATAATAATAATAATAATAATAATAATAATAATAATACCACTAAAACCAATGATAATGATAATAATGTAATATTAAAATAATAAAGATTTTGATAGTGATAAAGAAAACAATAAGACAATAAAAAACACTAAAAATAGTAATGATAATGATAACAATAATGGGAATGATAATAATTTAATTACGATGATAACGGTAGTGTTAACAATAATGATAAAAAAGATGATAATAGTAATAGTAGTAATGATGATGATGGAAAGATGGTAATAGTAATATAATTCTAAAATGAAACAGAAATAATAATAAAAATAATAAAATAATAATAATAATAATAAAAAAAATAATAATAGTTAT
>NW_023643974.1:5000-7500 GCF_015228065.2 Penaeus monodon | reverse complement strand
TTTAATGAAATAGACACCTTCGACTTGCAAATGAGCTCCATCTGTCACAAGTAGTAAACTTTCCACTTATGAACACAAAACCCTGGATTTGATCCTTCCTGATTTACATGACTGGTACCAGCCTCCTCTACCGTTTTCTCCTGTCGGCCGCAGCAGACACGTATCAGTGTTATGGCTGCCTTCGCCCACCGTCTCTCAGCCACAGCAGACCAAGACCAGGAAATACAGGCCACTCACACAGTCCTCAATCATACAGTTTGGGCAGTGGATTACCCAACACCGTGGACTGACGTTCTTACCGCTGTTGATGTGGGACAAGTGGCACTACTATCTCTGGGACCGTCACTACCGCTTTTCACCATTCTTTCCGGAAAAGTCACTCAGTACACACCATCGGACCTGCCTTGGATCACGGGCCGCATCAAACGCCTCATTCAACAGAGAAATCAACCCTTCCACTCGCACAACATCACCGCCTAAAAAATCACTCCGCAACACAGTCATCAGGGAAAAAAAAACTGCCAAGAAAACCTTCTACCACAACAAACTACAACACCTGCTGCCCAGCCAATGGTACGGAAAAGTTCGGGAGCTGTGCGGCCTTGCAAATCGGCCGTGCACGTTTCCATGCACCAGCAACCTTACCCCCAGTGAAGCAGCAGAGGCTCTCAATGACCATTTCGCCTCAATTTGTCAGCAGCTACCCCCCCTGGACACCACCCGCCTCCCCGCCTATCTGCCGGCCCGCTCACTTGCTCCCACAGTCAGTCAGTCCCAGGTGCTTCAGAAGCTGGGAAGAATCCGCGTCAAGAGAGCCACCACTCCCCTTGACCTGCCAATGCGCCTCATCAAGGAGTTCGCAATGGAACTTGCCACTCCTCTTACTTCTTACTCTTACTCTTACTAGGACCTCGCGCCCAGCGTTGACACTCGGCAGTTCGACAACATGCGCTCCTCTTCCACCACACACTGCCTCGTCAGCTTCCTCGACTTCGTCCACTCCCACCTCGACAAGCGCAAATCCTCCGTCACCAGCATCTTCATAGACTTCAAGAAAGCTTTCGACCTGGTGGACCACACTACGGTCATCTCAAAAGCAGCAGCTTCCCCGGGCATCAGGGAGTGCCTCATCCCCTGGCTGGCAGACTTTCTCTCCAACAGGCAACAGGCTGTGTGCGTGCAGGGTCAAGTCTCCAGCCTTCTGCCACTCACGTGCGGAGTCCCCCAGGGGACTAGAATGGGCCCCCTATGTTTCCCTAGTCATGATTAACGATGCTCTCTCGATACCGAGCATCGTTGGAAATACGTGGATGACTCGACCATCGCCGCCGCCTTTGATAAATCCTGCCCTGACTACTCCGCCATCCAGCAACCCTCGACAACCTCCTCTCGGACCACCGCAAATCACGTCACCATCAATCGCCAGAAGTCAGTTGTGATGCAGTTCGACTTCTCCACCACCCGCCCCTCGTCCATCCTCCCGCTGGACGACCACCCGCTCGACGTAGTCCGTTCCACCAAGCTGCTCGGCGTCACCATCGACGATAAGCTCTCCTGGACGCAGCACGTCAGAGACATCGTGAGGTCTGCCTCGTACAGGCTTCACATGCTGCGTCGCCTCAGGTCCCTTGGCGTTCCACTCCCGGAGCTTCAGAATATCTACAGGCTATTCATCCTGCCTAAAATGACCTACGCCTCCCCCGCCTGGTCCCCCTCCCTCACCGCACCCAGCTGCTACAACTTGAGAGGGCAGAAAAGGGCAGCCAAGATCATTCTCGGCCCTTTCTACACCTGCTATGACCGCGCCCTGGCTGCCCTAGGCCTCACCTCCCGACACTCACTACTCAACCCCACTGCAGCAGTTTGGTCTAAATTGCTGTGCCATCCCCGCCACCGTGACCTGCTGCCCCCGACGCGCCGCCGCCTCGCCGGGCCCTACGCGCCGCCAACAAACTGGTGCCCATCAGGGCCCGCACTGACCGCTACCACCGGAGCACAGTACCCACTCTAGTCCGACTCATCAACGAACACTAGTCCATATTTACTTGTCCAATCCTAGCTTACCTGATTTTGTACTTTGGGTTTTGTTTATCTGTTTCTTTTGTTGTTATTGATTGTTAGTTTACTTTGTTATGTGTTGTTTATATGTTTATGTATATATAGTTTGTCTCTCTATCTGTATTTCTATGTATATTTTCAGCCTCTGGCTGCATGAAAATCAATAAACCGATTATTATTATTTATTATTATTACACATATGTGTGTGTGTGTGTGTGCGTGTGTGTATGTAAATATATATATATATATATATATATATATATATATATATATATATATATATATATATACATATACACATATAAACACATAGACATTCCTGCATTTGCATGTATTTTATATATATATATATAATTTAAAAATATATATAAAATATATATATAATATATGCATATATAATGCATAAAATATATATATATATATATATATATATATATATATA
>NW_023643973.1:5000-8905 GCF_015228065.2 Penaeus monodon | reverse complement strand
AATTCAGTAAAATGTGGCAATAAAAAGCACCTTACAAAACATATAGGAAAATAGATAAAACATAATAGAGAAAAATAATAAAAACTGTATACAAGAAAATAAAATAGTGTATGCTTAAAATAAAAGAAAATGTAATGTAATTGTTCACAGAGAACGGAAGTATTCGTATACACCCAGACAAGTAGATATGTACGTATATGTAAAGATTAAAATCCAGGTGGACCTCAGGGTACACTACAATCATTATCATGATTACTATGATTATTATCATCATTATTAACATTATTATCATTATTATCTTTCTCATAATTATGTCATTAATATGATCATTATCATCATTATTATCATTATTATTGCAATTATTGCAGTTATAATATTTTTGTTTTCAATTATCCTATATCTTTCTTTTAATTATTATCGTTATTATTATAATTATTACAGTTATGATAAGTATTTTTTCAATATACTAATAATAAAAGTAATAATAATGATAATAATGCTACGCCAGTGGGTCTTTGTCTCTGTGCGAAACAGGTGTTAACATGATAAGGATGACCTGGGCATGTGTTAACATGAAAAGGATCCTGGGCAAACATGTCGCAGCTGGCTGTGAGCGGAGGGGCAGAGGAACAAGCCAAGGAGACGCAGTTGGGTGCTGCTCCTGTGAAGACCTCGTGTGTGCCCTTGTGACCTGATATTTTGTGTTGCCCTGTTATAAGCTGTATCGTACAGTGTGACATGCTGGTTTCCCCCTTGTATTGTGCCTATAGAAAAGTGTACGGGTAAATAACTTGTGGAAATAAAGGAAAGACTGTCATTTTGTGTTTATTTCGTGCCCTGCCTCGCCATTGGCGTTTTCCCTCCTGGTGTTCTGGGACGCTGTCTTGCTCAGTGCCTCTTGGAGCTGTTCAGTGTTCACGACCCTGTGGATAACACGCCGTCTGCCTAGCCTGCCTTGTGTTGGTGGCAGAGAGACGAGGCGGTCGGCGTAACAAATGGTGTCAGGAGTGGGATTTGTGATATTTGATCAGTGAGACGGGCCGATTTATCATGTCGTCCAAAGATGGCGGCAGCCATGAGGGAGAGGAGGCGATGACTGAGGCAGGCACGAGTTAGGTGAAGCCGAGCCAGATGGACATGATCACTGCCATGCTGGCCGGTATGAGGGAGGAAATGGCACAAAGGGCAGGAGAGCAGGCACAGAGGGCACACGAGCAGGCGCACCAACTCGTTGAGATGCAGGCAAGGAAGGCAGAGGAACAGTTCTGCCGACTTGTTGAGGTGCTACAGAGCAATCTTGCATCTGTGAAGATCGAAACTCAGCAGTACACCGACAAGGCCTGCAACAGCGTGAAGAGTGAACTGATGGAGGAGGTGCAGACTCTGAAGGGCGAGGTTCAGGGCCTGAGGGAGGAAGTGAAGGCGGAAAGGTGGCGTCACGAGGTAGTAACGTTGCAAGCAAAGGCAGACGAGATTCTGGCAACAGATGCCAGAGTGTCAGATTTACTGGGGTCTGCCTGGGGTCCGTGGCAGAAAACCCCCGGGCCTCGCAGCGTCGTGTCGCAGCCAGTGGTCGCTGCAGAAGGCTGGGGACCCATCAGAAGCGCTCCCTTGGATATAGGTGGCGGCAAACTCGGACCCGGTCAACCCGCCTCGTTGCCTCCCTCACCCCCTTCCTCCCCCCTGGGCGTGTTAGTTCACGGCACGCGTTCTCCACCCCGCAGCCCCTCGGCCTCCAGACATTCTGTGAAGTGTAAGCCAGCTGAGTACGACGGGAAGGTGGCCTGGGAGGCATATGTCGCCCAATTTGAAATGCTGGCATCTGCCCAGGGCTGGAGCCAGGAAGAGAAGGCCCTGCAGCTGGTAACAGCGCTAAGGGGCCCCGCGGTGGAAGTGTTGGGGCATCTGCCGGCATCCCAACAGGCCTCTTACACCAGCGTGGCAGAGGCTTTGAAACGCCGTTTCGGGCACCACCACCAGGCCGAGGTATATCGGGCCCACTTGAAGAAGCGGACTCATGAGCGTGGCGAGACACGTCCCAGCTGGCGCAGGATGTGGAGGCGCTGGTAAGGAGGTCGTACCCTCCAGCTGCGGAAGAGATGATTGTGGTCCTGGCCCGCGATTTCTTTGTTGATGCTTTACAGGACCAGCAGCTGCAAATCTATGTCAAGCAGGCACACCCTGAGGACCTGCAGGTGGCGCTGGCGAGGGCCTTGGAGTTCGAGGCCTTCCTGAAGGCAACCGGTGGCCTAGGGCCAGCTGCTCAGCCCCGCCGTGACCTCCGGGGCCGGAAGGCTAAAGTGGAGAAGGTCCCATTGAGGAAGGTGAGCCCGAGCACTTTCCAAGGCTTGTGTTGGGGCTGCGGTGAGGAAGGGCACAGACGTAGTCGGTGTCGGAGGGAGCGGAGAACACGTCCTCTCAACCGGACGGATTCTGATGCCTTCCAGCAGTGCTGCAAGGACTGTGGCAGGAATGGTCACCATCCGAGTGCATGTCCTAAGGCTAAGGAAGTGGTACAGGCGGAAATCTCGGACATGCTGGAGAAGGGGGCCGAAACCCAGCCGTCCTCGGTTCCCGGGCCCCGACTTGGGTAAGCTGCCGTCGAACCAGCACGATGCAGGTGGAGGGCTCAGTAGATGGAAAGCCATGCCGCCTGACAGTGGACACTGGGGCTGAGAAGACCCTAGTGCAGCCTGATATGTTGGCCACTATGCGACTTCCACAGAGACTGTGTGGTGTCACGGGGCATTGTGTGCAGCTCAAGGGGGCAGTGGAGGCTCGTATTGGCGTGGGCAGCACGGTGCAGCGGCTGCCGGTGTATGTGGCCGATCTGGACGAGCACTGTTTGCTGGGCCTTGACTACCTGACGCAGAGTAAGGCGTGTGTCGACCTTGGACGGAAGCTGGTGAGGGTGCACGGTGAAGATGTGCCCTTGCTTCCAGAGGTTGGCTGTGCAGAGGTAGTTACGGCTGAGTGACTGCACCTTGCCCCCAGGACAGAGTCTAGAATCTGGTGTCGACTATCAAGAGTGATGCGTGGAGTAGAGGGCCTCGTGGAGCCCATCCAAAACCTGCAGCTGGCTGATGGCGTAGCGGTTGGGCGGAGCCTTGTTGGACCAGGGGAGGGGTTAGTTACAGTGTTGGTAGCTAACTTCTCCAATAAGGACCTGAAGGTGCCAGCTGGTGCAAAGCTGGGCACTTGTGAGGAAGTGGAGCGTCCAGAAGAGTCGTCAGGGAGCGAGGAGTTGGTTGGTGTGGGGTCGTTGCCTGACTTCCTCGAGGACTTGGCGCACCGGAGCGCCGCTAACCTGACGGAGGCACAAACAGAGAAGATGACGTTAGCCCCAGTAGCGGCGATGAGGACGTGGCAGACGCTGACCGAGATGAGGACGAGCATTTGGACGGTGAGGGCGATGCAACAGACGTCAATGGTGACCATGAGCCAGGTCTTGGGGCAGGAGATACCCCTCTGGGTACCACTGCCAATCTACCGCCGCCCACTCCTCCTCCAGAGCGACCCCAGCGAGAGTGAAGAAAGCCACGCTGGATGAAAGATTTTTGTGTTTCTGAGAACTGATTTACAATTACTGTTACTTTTGTTTGAAAGAATTTTGTTTGTTCCTGAGGACTAATTTTATTTAAATTTTCTGTAGTTTGTTTCAGGTTTAGGTATGTCAGAGCAGACGGGTCATCTGCTTGATAGGGGGGGATAGTGCTACGCCAGTGGGTCTTTGTCTCTGTGCGAAACAGGTGTTAACATGATAAGGATGACCTGGGCATGTGTTAACATGAAAAGGATCCTGGGCAAACATGTCGCAGCTGGCTGTGAGCGGAGGGGCAGAGGAACAAGCCAAGGAGACGCAGTTGGGTGCTGCTCCTGTGAAGACCTCGTGTGTGCCCTTGTGA
>NW_023643972.1:0-7500 GCF_015228065.2 Penaeus monodon | reverse complement strand
ATATAATCAAATTTTGGGGTAATATATACACCCCAATATAGAAATATAAAATTTTATATATAATTAAAATTATTATATTATATTATTTTATTAAAATATAAATATATATATACAATTTTATAATTTTATAAATTATATTTTATATATATAATAGATTAATATAATATAATAAATATTCATATATATTTTACTTATATATGTATTAATGTTTTTAATGTATAATAATATGATAATAATAAAATATATAATATAAATTTATATAAATATATATGGGGGTGTGTTGTGTGTGTGTGTGTGTGTGTGTGTGTGTGGTGTGGTGTGTGTGTGTGTGGTAGCGTGTTGTGTTTTTGTCTATGTATGTATGTTTAAATATCATATTATTAATAAATAATATAAATATATATAATATATATACATATATATGTTTTGTATTATACAGCTTATATCTGCATTTTAATACATATAAAAACCACAAAATATAACATTATTTAATTATATATATATTATATAAATATATATATATTATAATATATTTTAAAAAGAATACATATATATATATATAAATATTATAAATTATATATGCATATAATATATTTTAATAATATTATAGATATATTATGCTAAAATATATATTATCTATTGTATTATTAGTGTTATATAAATACAAAATTATGTATAAATACATAATAATACATCCAAAAAACCCCCCCCACCCACACACACATACACACACACACACACACACAAAACGCTAGAGCCATCAATGTGTCACACACACACAAACACACACACAACAACATATATACAGATTTATATATAATAAAAAATTAATATATATATAAAAAGTAATTTTTTTATTATTATTTATTTATTTATTTAGTATGTTAGGGATTGAAAACTGGTAAAAAAATAAAAAACTATTATATAAATATAAATAATATATATATATATATATATTTTATAAAATTTATATATAAATAAATATATATTATATCAATATATATATAATATATAATATATATATAATATATATATAAATAAATATATGAAAATTTTGGTACTACATACACACATACATATATTATTCATGTGTATATATATAAATAAAATTTTTTATATTATATAATATAAAAAATATAATTAATATATAATATATGTACTATAAAAATTGCTAAAAAATTTTATTAAATACATATTATGCAAAATAAAATATTAGAAAAAATAGGAATACATACACATAACATAATTTAGTAATGTAGGGGTGTGTGTGTGTGAAATTAATATATATTAATAAATATATTTATATATATAATAATTTTGTTGGGTGTGTGTGGGGTGGGTGTGTGTGTGGGGTTTGTGTGTGGGTGTGTGTGTGTGGTGTGTTTGTGGTGGTGTGTTGGTGTTTTGTTTGGTGTGGTGGTGTGTGTACATAATGTTTATAGATAGTTGTATGTATCTATGTATCTATTTATAATTATATAAAAAATTTATAATATATATATACATATAATTATATTATTATTTATATATATAATTTTTAATATATGTATTTTTATATGTATATATATGATGTATAAAAAAATTGTTGTGCAGTTTTCATATATACATAATATACATTAAACATTACATATACAACATATAGTATATCTATCTATCATTATCTATCATTAATCATCTACTATCTACTACTTATAACAATAATATATATATATTATATTATATATATATATATAATATATTTATATATTATATGAAATATATGTTGTATGTATGTATGATGATCTTTTTATCAAATTATGTAAAATAAATTTTTAAAATTATTATTTTAAATATATATATAAATATATATATAGTTGTATATAAAATCTATATTTTATTTTATAAAAATTTTTAAATCTTACAAAAATAAATTAATAATATTATATATATATATATATATATTTTATATATATATATATCTATATATATAAAAAATATATATAAAATATATATATATATATTTTATATATATATATACATTTTGTGTGTGTGTGTGTGTGTGCGTGTTTGTGTGTGTGTGTGTATAGCGTATGTGTGTGTGTGTATTGCCTGTGTGTTTGTGTGTGTGTGTGGTATGCATTACATATAATATATATTATATATATATATATATAATTTTATATTTTAATATATAATATAATATATATATATATGTATATATATGTGTGTGTATGTGTGTGTGTGTGTGTGTGTGTGTGTGTGTGTGTGTGTACATGTGTGCATAATGTATATATATATGTATATATAAATAAAGGCATATATCATTTCATTACATACAAAATATACATATACAGAAAACAGACATACATATATATTCAAAATAATATTAATATATAAAATTTTATATATATATATATATATTAATATATATTATATATATATATATACTTATGTCCATATATATATATATTATATAATATATTTTATATATATATATATATACATATATATGGTATATGTATATATAGATATATATATATATATATATGCATATATTATATATATATAATTTTATAATATATTATATGTATGTATGTTGTATGTATATATACAATACATATATATGTTATATATACATATACCATATTCATACAAAACACACTCACATACACACCACCCCATACACATACACACACACACACACACCACACACACACACACACACACACACACACACACACATATATACATATATATATATATATAATATATATATATATTATATATATTTTATATATTATACACAAACACACACACAAGTATACATAATCTATCTATCATATATATATATATATATATATAATATATATATATATAATATATTTATTTATATATTTTAAAATATATAATAGATATATATATATATATATTATATTATATATATATATAATATTTTACATATATATGTAGTATAGGGATTGATAAACTGTAGAAAATATAAACATATTATTTTAATATTCATGTATAAATTATATTTAATATATATATAATTTTATATATATTATAAAATATATATATAATATATAATATATATATAATATATTACATATAAATAATGCATATAAAAATTTTATAAAAATACGTATTATGCCTTTAATACTAATAGATAAATAGGTCATACATACCACATCATATATATTCATGTATATGTGTGTATTATTATTATTTTTATATATATATTAATTATATATATATATTAGGGTGTGTGTGTGTTTTTGGTGTGTGTGTGGTGTGTGTGTGTGGGTGTGTGTGTGTGTGTGTGTTGTGTGTGTGTGTGTGTGGGTGTGTGTTTTTGTGTTTTGTGTTGG
The DNA here is from genome assembly GCF_015228065.2 of Penaeus monodon. NCBI lineage: Eukaryota > Metazoa > Arthropoda > Malacostraca > Decapoda > Penaeidae > Penaeus > Penaeus monodon. The sequence goes on along the minus strand of NW_023643972.1, from coordinate 4,153 downwards.
GTGTTGTGTGTGTTTTTGGTGGGGTTTTTGGGTGTGTGTGTGTACATATATTTTTATTAAATATTTTTGTATGTACTATGTATCTTTTTAATATATTTTAATATATATATATAATATATATATAATATTTAAATATATATTAATATTTTAAATATTATATTATGTATATAAAATTGTATAGGGCTGTATTCATATATACATAATATACATTTATTACATATACATATACATAATATATGTATTCTATCTATCTATTATCACTATTTTATATATATATATATATATAATATATATTATATTATGATGTTGTATATAAAATCATATTTTTATATATCAATAACATATAATACATTACAATATATATATATTTATATATATAATATATATATATAATAAATATATATATATATATATACATATATTATAATATATATATAAAAAAATATTAATATATATATATTAATAACTGTGTGTGGTGTGTGTGTGTGTGGTGGGGATACTATATATATATATATATTATTTTATATATTATTTATATATAAATTATATATATATATATATGTAATAATGGTGTGATTTTGTGGTTGTGTGTGTGGTGTGTGTGTGTGTGTGTGTGTGTGTGTGTGCATGTTTATATAGGGAAATTTATATATTACATATATATTAATAATTATTATATATATATATAAAATATATATAAATAAATAAATGCATATATCATTTCATATACATATATATATAATTACCAATAAACGATACTCCATACATACATACATATATATTCATATATATAAATATATTTATTATTTTAATATATATATTTAAAAATATATATATATATATATTATGTATATATATATTTATAATAAAATTATTTTTAATATATATATATACTTATGTCCATATATATATTTATAATATATAATATATATTATGTATGATGTAATATATATATTTTTTTTTTTTATGTATACTTAAAAATTACATATGTGTTGTGTGTGTGTGGTGTTGGGTTGTGTGTGTGTGTTTTTGAGTGTGTGTTGTGGGTGTATTATATATATATTTATATATATATTATATAAAATTTTAATATATAAAAATAAAAATATATATGTGATATATATTTTATATATATATATTTTGTATATTATATAATATAATATATAATATATAATATTAATTTTAATGTATTTATATATATACAAATAATATATAAAAAAATATATATATTATATAATATATATTTGGTGTGTGTGGGTTGTGTGTGTGTGTGGTGTGTTTTTCAAATATATATATATAATCTATATATATATAATATATATATATATATATATATAAAATATATATGTAACATAATAATATATATATATATAATCATCTCTTTTAACGGTAGGTTCATGTCTGAGCCGCCGTGGTCACGCATGATATCAATTGCTTTTTTCAACGTTGTGACGCTTTTTGGAGGGGAGTACGTGGTAGGGTCCCCATTCCCTTTCCACGGAGAGTGCGGTTTTACCTTTTAGGTAATTATTCTCTCTTTTTTTATCCGGGCTTGGGACCAGCACTGACTTGAGCTGGCTTGGCCACCCAGTAGCTTAGGCAGGCAATCGAGGTGAAGTTCCTTGCCCAAGGGAAACAACGCGGCGGTCGGTGACTCGAACCCTTGAACTCAGATTGCAGTCGTGACTGTCTTGAGTCCGACGCTCTAACCATTCGACCACCGCGGCCTTTGGACGATCATGGGCTTCCATGATTTTTTTGGAATTTTTAGAGCGGTGGTTTTGCCATTGCCTTCGCCCGGTGTTTTTTTTTTTTTTTTTTTTTTTTTTTTTTTTTTTTTTTTTTTTTTTTTTTTTTTTTTTTTTTTTTTTTGTCCCCGAGTCACCATCTCTATTTACCTGGCACTGACTTGGAGCTGACTTTATATATTAATATATATATATATTTTATATATGTAATCATATATATATATATTATATATAAAATATATATAATATATATATAAAATATGAAATATATTTTATATATATAGTATGATATAGATATATACATATTATATATATATATTATATATATATAATTTTATATTATATATATGTATATATATATATATAATATATATTATATTATTATAAAATTATTTTATATTATATATATATCCCAACCCCAACCTATATAACAGCACGCAACAGACAAGTAAGCAACCCGACATACCTTACTACACACAAACGAACCACATGATAATATTGCAAAGGAGCAGCACAGTTGCAATTCTGGATAGCGTTAATTATACCACGCTGATATGTACCACAATTGACTTTGATTATAGGGTACAGTATATGTACTACAGCTACAGTGTTATAATTTTAGATCTTTTAGGTATATAGTATATATATTTCTTTTTTATGAATGAAAGGTGATGCTGTGTAATGTGTATATGCGGATGGGTGTATTGGAAAAAGTACATTGCATAACAAACGTAAAGGTATGGGTGTTTAGGTGTGTTTGTAGCTGTGTATGTAGTTGTTGTGTGTGTGTGTGTGTGTGTGTTGTGTGTGTGTGTGTGTGTGTGTGTGTGTGGTGTGTGTGTGTACTATGGATTTCGTATTTATGTATACCTGTATCTATCAGTGTATAATATATATATAATATATATATATATTAATAATATTATATATATAATATATATATATATATATAAAATACACATATGCATATGTGGGGTGTGTGTGTGTGTATATAAAAATAATATATATAAAATATATATAAAATATATATATATAAAATATATTATAATATTATATATGTAATATATATATATATAATATAATATATATATATATATATATAACAAATAATATTCTTTAAGACATCACCAGTAGTTACATCAACCCCCCACCCCAAAAACAAAAAAAAGCATTGAAAACAACAATTTCATAACAAGAGCAAAAAAAAAACACTTTACCGAAGTAAAAGCCACGATAGAAAACGGGAGCAATGACGTCATTCTCTCCCTCCCACCCCCCTTCCACCCGAACAGTCTTTCCCCCCTTCCACCCCCACCCCCCCCCCAGCGAGATGCATTCCACCGAGCACAGTCACGTGACCCCCCCCCCCCCCCCCAAAAGCTACGAGTCCGTAATTGAAACACTGAGATTATTACGTCGGTAATTCCGTCAGCTCGTCCGGTGTGTTGCGTCATCGGTTGGGGGGGGGTGGGCGGTGGAATTTGTTGGGGGGGGGGTGGTATTTGTCTCTGTTACCGATTTTTTTTTTTTTTTTTTTTTTAAAGGGGGGGGGTAATTTTGGAGAGGAAGGATATAAAATGAATCTGTGTTTAGAAGGCGATTTTTTTTATAATGGTACTTCTTTTGATTGGACAATGTGCGATGTAATTTATCGTATGATAAATATGTATACAAACACACGCGTGTGTGTATATATATACATACATATATATGTATATATATATGTATATACATAAATATATATATGTTATATATATAATATATATATTTTATATATATATATATATATATATATATATGTTTCATATTATGTATATACAAAATATATATATACATATAGATATATGTATATGATATATATATATATATATATATATATATTATAATTATATATTATATATATATATATTATATATATAATATATATATGTGTGTGTGTGGGGTGTGGTGTGTGTGTGGTGGTGTGTGTTATATATATATATAATATATATATATATTTTATATATATATGTATATATATGTATGTGTGTTTTGTTTGTGTGTCTGTGCGTGTGTGTGTGTGACGGCAATCTGAGTTCGAGGGTCCGAATCACCGGCAGGCGCGTTGTTCCCTTGGGCAAGGAACCTCACCTCGATTGCCTGCCTAGCCACTGGGTGGGCAAGCCAGCCCAAAGTCGGTGCCGGTCCCAAGCCCGGGTAAATAGAGGGGTTTTGGGGTCAGGAAGGGCATCCGGCCGTTAAAAGATATCTGCCAGAACCTGATCATCATGGCGACCCCATATAAGAATGGGAATAGAGCTAAGAAAAAAAAATGTACATATACATGTATTATATATATATATATATAATATATATATATAATATTTTATATATATATATATATGTATATATTTTTTTTTTTTTTT
>NW_023643971.1:2500-8907 GCF_015228065.2 Penaeus monodon | reverse complement strand
ATTCGCAAGTAAGACAGGCATAGAGAGAACTGTAAACCATCATCATATATTTAAAATGTTTTATATACTCGAATTCATACACGAGAAGCCATTTGTCATCATTACATTCCGTCCCGAGAGTCCAATACTGGGGTTTTTTGAAAGCATAGTCATTTTTTTTTAATTTCGGCTTTTTTGAGAAATATGGCCGGTACTTTACACTTTTTTTATTATTTTTTATTTTTCCTTTTTTTTTCTATTTTTTTCCCTCTTTTATTTTTTTTGTCCTATTTTTTAAGTTTTTTTTTTTAAAAAAAAATGTACTTTATATTGTTTTAAAATTATTTTTTTTGTCTTTACTTTCTTTCCATATTCCCTTTTTTAATTTTTTGTCTCTTTTATAAACATCCCATATTTTCCCGATCTCTCATACGGTATGATCAATAGCATTAATAGTTTTGTCCCCCAATGGCACTTCGGGTTTAATTATAAAAGAGGGCGTGCTATACAATATAGAAATTCGAGTATTGCAAGTGTAATTTTGAATTTCATAAGTGGGATCAAGTTGGTGCCCCAATATAACGTTTATATGAACTACGGAGCGAAGGATTGTAAAAATTTTGGGGACGATTTAAAACACGTTGGTGGCCTGCTTTTCAAATGATGCCAAAGTTCACCAACCAGCGGGATATTACAGACAGAAAGCTAACCTAACCGCGGGGCCGAGTGGTTGGCTAGGACTCAAAGGCTGTCACGACAACCCAGTTTGAGGTTCGAGTACCCGGGCCGGCGCGTTTTTCCCATGGGGAAGGGAACCTTTACCTCGATTGCCTAACCCTTGGGGAGCCCAAATCCAGTGGAATTCCTGTGTCGGTCCCAAGACCGGAAAAATGGGGGGGTTGGCGGCAAAAAGGGCACCCGCCTAAAAAAAAAACAATTTAAGACTATGAGTCCATCCCAATGTGGAATGGGCCCTGTATAAAAAATTAACAAAAGAGGAAATACAGGCCTATTCTATAGTACTCCGAAACCCCCAAAAACATAGCACCCCTTCACACCACATTACGGGAAACCCTGTTGAAAACAGTTTTTCGCTTTTTTATACTGTTATCACTAGAATTTATCCAGTTATGGACTTTCGGTCCGGCGTAAACAAGGCTCACTCAAATAAATAAAAAATATAAAATTTCAAGCAATATTTCTACTTCCGTGTGAAAAAAACGGCGGATTAACAAGAGAAAATAAAAAAAAAAAGAGAAATTTTTGGGCTGAACTGAGCTTTTGAAAGTTTCCAAACCTTGTGAAGCGAAGAGTGGTGATATAAACAGTGTTTTTGACAGGTGTCCTGTATTTTTTCATTTGAAGTTTCCCAATTGAAATCGTGGCAGCTAAAGTACTTTAAGGTTTTTTTTGGAATTTTATATGAAATAAAGTTTTATATATAATATATAATATTTATATAATATATTTTATATATATATATATATAAAATTATATATATATATATAATATATATATTATTATTTTATGTCAGAACAAGCTGAGAGATCCGTTTTTTGTAAAACCAAGAGCCATCATCAGTAATGCATCAAAGTGTTCGGATTTGGAATGCTACAAAAAAGGCCCTAAGTGTTATAAGTTCTGAAAGAGAAGATAGATAGATAATAGATAGAGGAGGAGAGGAGAGAGAAAAGGTGAAACGAAACAACGGGTAATATCGATAACGCTTTTAAACCACAGTAGTAAACTTCTTGTAGGTGAGGATATTTTAGGATCGGAGTTTTGAAAAAGCGTGAGGGTTCGAATCATACGAACAAACCCCATCGGGGTGCCAACCCTCCCCCAACACCAGGGGTTGCGTTTAAAGTTTACGTTAGGATCAGACCCCCTTTTGCACCGATATTAATAATATATATATATATATATTATATATATATATATATATATATAATTAATTATAGTATATTATAATATATATATATATATATAATATATATTATAATATATATAATATATATAATTTTATATATATATAATACACACACACGCACGGCGCGCGCGTAAAATGTATATTATGTATGTATATGTGGATTTTTTTGCTTTATTTTTTTTATTATTTTTCTTAGTGTTGCGCAAAGTAAAACTAAGCATGCCACTTTTGTATAATTACAGCATTCCCGTTAATTTTCTTCACAAAACAATTTAAATTATGCGGTTCGAGACTTGAAGCAAAGCCTCGTTAAATGAATAATACAAAGAAGAAAAAATACCGGGTTAGGAAAAGGACAATCAAGATATCACTTTTTATATCCCACGCCATGGGATTTTCAATTTTCTATCCCCCTTCTTTTTCCCCCCCCCTCTCTCTTTTTCCTGTTTTTCTCCTTTACCCTTTCCCTTCCTTTTTTTCCCCTCCCTCCCCCACTTTCTTTCCTCCCTTTCTCCTTTCCTCTTCACCTATATTTCTATTTAAATACATCATTATTAATCTTTTCTTACTTTGATCAAATTTTTTATTTTTTTATATTACTACTACTATAAACTACTGTACGCATTTTTACTAGTATTTCTGTCATTATTGTTTCACATTTTTTAATTTCATTACAATTTTATTTTTATTATTATTATCATTATTATTATTATTATTATTATTATTGTTATTATTATTATTATTACTATTATCATTATTATTATATATGTATATATATATATATATATATATATATATATATATATATATATATATATATATTTGTATACATATATGCATATATATGGGGGCCGCGGTGGCCGAATGTTTGGAGCGTCGGACTCGGGACTGTTACGACGGCAATCTGAGTTCGAGGGTTCGAGTCACCGGCCGGCGCGTTGTTTCCCTTGGGCAAGGAACTTCACCTCGATTGCCTGCCTAGCCACTGGGTGGCCAAGCCAGCCCAAAAGTGAGTGCCGGGTACCTAGAGATGGTGACTCGATAAAACACCGGGCGGAAGGCAATGGCAAACCACTGCTCTAAATTGCCAAGAAAAATCATGGAAGCCCATGATCGTCAAGGCCGCGGTGGCCGAATGGTTAGAGCATCGGACTCAAGACTGTCACGACGGCAATATGAGTTCGAGGGTTTCGAGTCACCGGCCGGCGCGTTGTTTCCCTTGGGCAAGGAACTTTACCCTCGATTGCCTACCTAGCCCCCTGGGTGGCCCAAGCCAGCCCAAGTCAGTTTTTGGTCCCAAGCCCCGGAATAAAATAGAGAGGGAAAGATTACCTAAAAGGTACCACCGGCACTCTCCGTGGAAAGGAACTGGGGACCCTACCACGTACTCACTCCAATATCATCACAACATGAAAACTACAATTAAGTATCTGCTGTGGGCCACGGCGGCTCAGACATGAACTTACCGTTAAAAGAAAAAGATCATATTATTTTCATATATTTCTTATTTTTTATTCATTATATTTATTATATATTTTATTTTTTATATTGATATTATTTATTATTATTATTATTATTTTATTTTTATAATTATTATTTTTTATTTTTATTATTTTATTATTATAATTTTTAATATATTATTATATTAATTTATTATTACAATTATTATATTATTTTTTCATTTTATTGTTTTTTTAAATTATTAAATTTTTGTTTAAAATTATATTATTATATATTATATTATTGGGTATAATTTATATTTTTATTATTTTTATATTAATTTAGTTTTATTTTTTATATTATTTTTTAAATTTATTATATATCATCATTAGGGATTATTTTAATTATTAATTTTTTAAATGGGTTTTTAATTTTTTAAAAATTTTTTATGCATATTTTTTTTTTTGATTATTTTTTAGATTATTTTATTTTTTATTATCATTATTTTTAAATTGTTATTAAAAATTTTAAATAATATTAAATTGAATATTATTGTTTTTTATTTTTTATTATTATATTATTTTTAATTTTTTTATTATTATTCTTTATTATTATGTTTTATTTTTAGTATTTTTAATTTTTGATTTTTATTATCAATTATTATTATTTTATTATATTCTTATTTTTTACAATTATTTTTATTATTATTATATTATTGTTATTTATTATTATTATTATTTTTTTATTATATTATTTACTTAATTGTTAATTCATTATTATTGTTTTTATTATTATTATCATCATCATCTATTATTATTATTATTTTTATTATTATTATTATTTTATTATTTTATTATTATTATTTTTATTGTTTTTATTATTATTTTATTATTATTATTCATTTATTTTTATTATTATTTTTTATTATTGTTTTTATTTTTTTTATTATTTTTTTATTATTGTTTTTATTATTTTTTATTATATTATTTTTTAATTTATTATTATTTTTTTATTATTATTATTTTTTATTTTTATTATATTATTATTATTATCACGTTACCATTTTTATGCCTTTTTCCCCCTTTTTCTCCGATATCAAATATTTCGTGTGTTTTTTTATTTATTTTTTATTTTTTTCCTCTAGTATATTTGGGGTTTGAAGAAGGGAAACAGCAAAGGGGAAAGGGAGAAAGGAGGATGAGAAGGAGGAGAAAAAAAGGAGAAGGAGAATGATAAACAAACAGCAATAATAATGATAATAATAATGATAATAATAATAATAATGATAATGATAATAATAATAATAATAATAATAATAATAATAATAATAATAATAATAATAATAATAATAAAAATAAACAATAATAATAATAAAATAATAATAATAATACCAATAATAATGATAATAAGGAGACTGAAAAATTATTTAATTTTTTAAAAATCACCGAAAAGTCCCCCAAAATTTTTAAAAGGTTTAAACTTTCTTTTAAAAAAAGTGAAAACCCAAAAAACCCCCCCAAAAACAAACCCTTTAAAAAATTTAGCATGTACCCCCTCTCAATTGCACTTTAAACCTCGTTTGCAATGCCCTTTGGGGGTTTGGCAATGCGCGCAATTACGGAAAAATTTTCCAAAATCTTAACCAGGGTGTGTACCGTCATTTATGGCAACAAATTTTTTATTTTACTGATCCCGCGTTCGTTATTTTTTTTGATTTTTTTTTTTTTTTTACATACCTGCGAAACTGTGAGGGTTTTTTAATATTTTACACAAAGAAGTATTTTTCTGTTTAATTTATTACGTATTTTAAAATTAAAATTTTTTTCTATAGTAAAAAAGACTATAATCACGTATCTTTATAAATTCACAATCCTTTTTTTTCCCATTTCACCCTCTGCCCCCAAAAGCTACTTTTCTTCGGATTTTCCCAAAAAAATGAAATAAAGGGGAGGGAAATTTTAATAATCTCTAAGAAAAAAGGGTTTTTATTTGGTTCATAGAGAAAGCTCATAACCTCTATCATAGTGTAAAAATTTAGCTTGTATAAAATGGGAAACTGTTTAAATCCCGGGTTTCCTTTTGGAAACAGGCAAATTGTCATTTTTGCGGTAAAAACCCGTGGGTTTTTATCATTGTAAACCTTTTGTTTTTTTTTCCTGTTTTTGGGAAATATTCTTTTTTATCTCTATTTTTTTATTTTAAATTTTTTATTTTTTTTTTTTATTACATTATTTTTTTCCCCTTTTTTTACATTTTTTTTATTTTTTTTTCTTTTTTTTATATACCCCAGTCTTTAAAGTTTAAAAAAAAAGTAAGTAATGAAAATTTTAGAGAAAAAAAAATAATGCTTCGTTGTTAAATAGAATTTTAAACCCTTATGTCATCATACTTAAAATTTATTGAGAGTCCAAAACCAAAAAACCTAAAAAAGGATTGAACTCTACGGGGCCCCAAAACCCATTTTTCATTTAAATTAATTTTTTATATATAAATATTTTCCCAAAACTTCTTTGGGCTTTAATAATAAAAAATGCGGACCTTTGAATCAGTTTTAAGGGTTTTATTTCTTAAAAAACCCCAAAAAAACTTTACAAATCCCTATCGAGTTTTCATCACATGCCACCAACACTTACGCACCCCGGGCAAAGGAGTTGGACCGTGTGTGATATTTAACACTGTGGTTTTGGGGAGGGCGTCTTAATAAATTTGTGATTAACCCGTTAAAAAACTTTATCCACTATCTAACCCTGCCACGTACAGTGTTACCAGCTCAAATGAAAGAGAGAATAAAACAGAATTAAAAAAAAAAGTAGACAGGGTGTCAAGTATACCCTTTTTACGTTATAAATAAATATATATGTATATATACACACACACACACACAAAAAACCCACACACACACAACACACACACACACACCAAAACAAAACACACACCAATTATATATATATATATATATTATATATATATATATATATATTATATATTTTATTATATATATATATATATATATATATGGTTGGTGTGTTGTGTGTGTTGTGTGTGTGGTGTGGTTGTG
>NW_023643970.1:0-8907 GCF_015228065.2 Penaeus monodon | reverse complement strand
TTAAATTACTTTTTTAATAAATTTTTAAAATTATACTACCAGTAGAAAAAATAAAATGAAATAATAAAAATAATAATTTTAATAACAAATTAAACAATTAGTATTTTTTAAAATTTAACTTATTTTATTCTTTTGTTATTTTTACGTTAAAAATTTTTTTTTGGCAAAATACAAAAATTTAAAGTAATAATAATAAATAATAATAAAAATAATAATAATAATAATAATAATAATAATAATAATATAATAATAATAATAATAATATGTAAAAATAAGATAATATAATAATACAATAACACAAAGTATCCAAATTTCTTTATCTCACTTTTATCATCATTAATTGTCATGATTAAATAGAATTCTGGTAATTATTATCATTATTACCCTATAATTGCCAGAAATAAATAATGGAAAAAAAACGTCATTTTGGAGCTACTCCAAAGCTATATTTCGCAAGATTTTGCCGCTTTTCGGGGGGCAGTTTTGGGATTTTTTTTCTTTTACCTTTTTTTTATTATATATGGACACAATTCCTGTATTATCTCATTATTATCAATGATTATCATCATTTTCATCGTACATCATCATTATCATCATTTCATCATTATCATCATCATTCATCATCATTATTGGCAATTATTATCATCATTATTGCAATTATTATCGTTATTATGCAATATTGCAGTTATAATATATAATTTTACATCTAGAGCTAATAACAACTACAATAATACTAGTAAAATCAACAATAATAATAACTAATAACGTTTTATAATCATTATTTTATCATTATTTCAATATATCGTTATTACTGTAATTATTCTGTTTATAATAATTATTTTTACAATTCTACACCAATAGCAATAATAAAAATGATAATAATAACAGTAATAATATTAATAGCATATTTATAACTTAGTATTATTATAAATTAATACTTATTATTATTACTATTGTTATTATTACAGTTATAATTATTTTTTGGCATCAAATAAGACTCATCATTAAAGATAAATAATATAATAATACTACTATAATATAATACTAATAATATATATAATAATTATAATAATATAATATAATAAGATAATAATAATGCATAATAGTAATAATATCAATAATCTCAAATGTTATCCAAATTCTCTTTATTATCACTTTTATCATCATTATTGTCCATGATTAATAGAAATTCTGTAATTATTATCATTCATTTACCCTAATAATTTTGCCAGACATCATCAAATGTGGAAAAACGTCATTTGGAGTCTACTTCTCAAAGCTATATTTCGCAAGATTTTGGCCGTTTTTCGACTTTTTGAATTTTTTTTCTTTTACCTTTTTTTTTATTATATATGGACACAATTCCTTTTATTATCATCATTTATTATCATGAGTATCATCTTATTTCGTATCATCATCATTATCATCATTATCTCATTATCATCATCATTATCATCATTATTGCAATTATTATCATCATTATTGCAATTATTATCATTATTATTGCAATTATTGCAGTATATATCTAATTTTACATCTAATCTAATAACAACGACAATAAATAATAGTATAACAATAAGTTAATACACAATAATAACGTTTTATTTATAATCATTATTTATATCATTATTTCAATTAATTAATCGTTATTACTGTATTATTAACTGTTTTAATAATTATTTTTACAATATACTACCAGGAGAATAATAATAATGATAATAATAACAATAATATATTGGATAACAATAATTATAACAATTAGTAATTATTATATTATACTTTTATTATTACTATTGTTATTATTCAGTTATATATATTTTTTTGGCAAATATACTAATAATTAAGTAATCACTAATATAATAATAATAATAATACTAATAATAATAATTAATAATAATAATCAATCATATATAATAATAATTAATAATACTATAATAATGATCCTAATAATGATAATAGTAATAAATATCAATAATCATACAAATGTTATCCAAATTCCTCTTTATTCTCACTTTTATCATCATTATTGTCATGATTAATAGATTTCTGTAATTATTATCATTATTACCCTAATAATTGCCAGATCATCAAATGAATGGAAAAAACGTCATTTTGAGTCTACTCTCAAAGCTATAATTTCGCAAGATTTTGCCGCTTTTTTCGCTTTTGGGATTTTTTTTTTCTTTTACCTTTTTTTTATTATATATGGACACAATTCCTGTTATTATCTCATTTTATCATGATTATCATCATATATTCCGTTATCATCATCATTATCATAATTAGCAATCATTATCCGTCATCATTATCATCATTATTGCAAATTATTATCATCATTATTGCAATATATCATTATTATATGCATATTGCAGTTATAATTATAATTTTACATCTTACTAATAACAATTACAATTCCTAATAGATACCAGTAATATAACCATAATAACGTTTTTATAATCATTATTTACTATCATTATTTCCACTTAATATCGTATTACTGTAATTCTTCTAGTTTTAATAATTATTTTTACAATTATACTTCCCAGTAGAAATAAGAATATGATAAATAAATACCATAATAATATATATAACATATTATAACAATTAGTATTATTATAATTATAATTATATTATTACTATTGATTTTATTATTACAGTTATAAATATAATTTTTTTGGCAATAAAGACTAATATTAAATAATAATAATATAATATAATAATAATAATAATAATCATAATAATAAATACATAATATATATAATAATACATAATAATAATAATGATAAATAATATGCTAATAGTAATGATATCAATAATCATCATGTTATCCAAATTCTCTTATTCTCACTTTTGTCATCATTATTGTCATATTAATAGAATTCTGGTAATTATTATCATTATTTCCCCTAATAATTGCCAGAATCATCAATGAATGCAAACGATCATTTTGGAGTCACTCTCAAAAGGCTATATTTCGCAGATTTGCCGCTTTTTCGACTTTTTGGGATTTTTTTTGCTTTTCCTTTTTTTTATTAATATATGGACACAATTCCTGTTCTTATCTCAATTATTATCATGAATTATCATCATTATATCGTATATCGATCATCATTATCATCATTATCATCATTATCATCATCATTATCATCATTATTGCAATTATTATCATCCATTATTGCCATTATTATCATTATTATTGCAATTATTGCAGTTATAGATATATATATTTTTTACTTCTAATACTATAACAACTACATAATAATTAGTAATAACAATAATAATAAACACTAATACGTTTTTTATATCAGTATTTATATCATTATTTCAATTAATATCGTTTTACTGGTAATTATTACTGTTATATAATTATTTTTACAATTAACTACCTAGTAGAAATAATAATACTATAATAATACAATAATCAATATTAATAACACTATTATAACAATTAGTTTTATTATAATTATACTTATTATTATTATATTGTTATGATTACAGTGTATAAAGATATTTTTTGGCAATAATCTAAAGAATTAAAGTAATAATAGCTACTAATATATAAATAATAATAATCATAATATACTAATAATAATAAATAATAATCAATAATAATAATAATATGATAATAATAATGATTAATAGTATAATATCGATAATCATCAAATTTTATCCAATCTCTTTAATTCTCACTTTTATTCATCATTATTTCATGATTTACTAGAAATCCGGTATTATTTATATTATTACCCTAATAATTGCTAGAATCTCAATGAATGAAAAACGTCCATTTTGGGTCTACTCTCAAAAGGCTATATTTCGCAAGAAATTTTTCCGCTTTTTCCGGACTTTTGGATTTTTTTTTCTTTTACCTTTTTATATATATGGCACAATTCCTGTTATTGATCATCATTTTATCATTATTATCATCATTATTCTCGTTTTATCATCATCATTATCATCATTTATACATCATTTAATCATCATCATTATCATCATTATTGCAATTATTATCACCATTATTGCAATTATTATCATTATTATGACAATTATTGGAGTTATAATATATAATTTTACATCTATGCCTATACAACTACATAATAATAGTAAAACATAATAATAACCATAATAAACAGTTTTTTATATCATTATTTATATCATTATTCAATTAATATCGTTATTACTTAATTATTACTGTTTTTAATAATTATTATTTTTTACAATTATACTACCAGTAGAAATAATATAAATGATAATAATAACAATAATGATATTAATAACATATTATGAACAATTATTATTATTATATTATACTTTTTTTTATTACGATTGTTTTATCCCGTTATAATATATTTTTTGCAATAATAACTATAATTAAAGTAATAATAATAAGAATAATATAGATAACTAATAATAAATAATATAATAATAATATAATATAGATAATAATAATAATAATATAATAATGTATAATACTGAAATACTAGTAATAATATCAATAACCATCAAATTTTATCCACTGTCTCTTTATTCTCACTTTTATCATCATTACTTGTCATATTAATACGAATTCTGTGTAATTATTATCATTATTACCCTAATCATTGCCAGAATCATCAATGGACATGGAAAAAAACTCCATTTTGGAGTCACTCTCAAAGGGTAATATTTCGCAAGATTTTGGGTTCCTTTTTCGACTTTTGGTTTTTTTTTTCTTTACCTTTTTTTATTAATATATGGACACAATTCCTGTTATTATCATCCATTTTATCATGATTATCATCAGTATTATCGTTAATCATCATCATTACATCATTATCATCCAATTTCATCTCATTATCATACATTATTGCTATTATTATCATCATTTTGCATTATTATCATTATTATTGCCATTATGCAGTTCTAATATATAATTTTACATCTATACTAAAATCAACTACAATAATAAATATTAATACCAATAATATAACATAATAACGTGTTTTTATAATCTTTTTATATCATTATTTCATTAATTATCGGGGTTATTACTGTAATTATGCCTGTTATAATATTATTTTTACAATTATCCTAACGTGAAATCTAATAATGATCAATCATAACATAATAAATAGTAATAACAAATCATACAATTAGTATTATTATATTCTACTTATTATTATTACTATGTTATTATTTACAGTTAATTATATTTTTTGGCATGAATACTAATAATTAAAAGTTACTAATAATAATAATCATATACTAATAATAATAATATATAATATTAAAAAATAACAAAAAATACTAATATATAATAATAATAATAATATAATAATGATAATAATAATGATAATAGTAAGCTATCAATAATCAATCAAATGTTTCTCCAATTCTCTATTATTCTCACTTTTATCATCATTATTGTCCATGATATAGAATTCTGGTAATTATTATCTTATTACCCTAATAATTGCCAGAATCATCAATGAATGGAAAAAACTCATTTTGGAGTCTCTCTCAAGCTATATTTCGCAAGATTTTGCCGCTTTTTCGAATTTTGGGATTTTTTCTTTTACCTTTTTTTATATATATTGACACAATTCCTGTTATTTCATCATTATTAATCAGAATTTCATCAATTATTATCGTTAATCATCTCATTATCATCATTAATCGATTCTTACATAGCATTATCATCATTATTGCAATTAGTATCATCATTATTGCATTATTACATTATTATTGCAGTATTGCAGTTTTAACATATTAATTTTTTACAATCTATATAATACACTACAATAATATCTAATCAATAATAATAACAATAATCACGTTTTTATAATCATTTGTAGTATCATTATTTCAATTTATATCGTTATTACTGTAATTATTGTGATTTTAAATAATTATTTTTACAATTATACTACCAGTAGAAATATAATCATGATAATAATAACAATATAATATTAATAAACATAATTATACAATTAGTATTATTATAATTTACTATTATTATTACTATTGTTATTTTTTAACAGTTATAATATTTTTTTGGCAAATATACTAATAATTAAAGCTAATAATAATAATAATCATATACTAATTAATAATAATAATTAATAATAGAATAATAATAATATTAATAATAATAGTAAAATATAATAATACTGATAATAGTAATAATATCAATACATCATCAATGTTATCCCATTCTCTTTTATTCTCACTTTTATCATCCTTATTGTCCATGATTAATAGAATTCCGGTAATTAGTATCTTATTACCCTAATTAATTGCCCGAATCATCAAATGAAATTAAAAACGTCATTTTGTGAGTCTACTCTCCAAAGGCTATATTTCGCAAGATTTTGCCGGGGCGTTTCGACTTTTGGGATTCTTTTTTTTCACTATTTACTTTTTTTTTTAATTAATAGGACACAATTCCGGTTATTATCATCATTATTATCATGATTATCATCATTATTATCGTTATCTCATCATTGATCATCATTTCATCAGTCTCCTCATCATGATCATCATTATTGCAATTCTTATCTCCTTATTGCAATATATTCTCATTATTATTGCAATTATTGCAGTTATAATATATAATTTTACTCTATACTAATACAACTAAATAATAATAGTAAATAACAATAATAATAACATAATAACGTTTTTATAATCATTATTTATATCATCATTTCAATTAATATCGTAGTACTGTAATTATTACTGTTTTAATATTATTTTATACAATTTATACTCCAGTAGAAATAATAATAATGATAATAATAACAATAATACATATTATAACCATATAAACAATTAGTATTATTATAATTATCTTATTATTACTATTGTTATTAATCAGTTTATAATATATTTTTGGTCAATAATACTAATACTTAAATTAATAAGATAATAATAATAATATAAATAAATATAATAATAATAATAATAATAATAATCATACATATAATAATATAATAATAATAATGATATATCATGATAATAAGTAAAAATATCAATATCATCACATGTTTATCCAATTCTCTTTTAGTCTCACTTTTATCATCATTTTTGTCATGATTAATGAATTCTGGTAATTTTATCATTATTACCCTAATATTGCCAGAATCATCAAATAGAATGGAAAAAACGTCCTTTGGAGTCTACTCTCAAAAGGCTATATTTAGCAAGATTTTGGCCGCTTTTTCGCTTTTGGATTTTTTTCTTTTCCCTTTTTTTATTAAAATATAAAATTTTTATTATATATTATTATATATTATCATATTTTTATTTTTATCATAATATTATATTTTTATAATAATATATATAATAATAATTTTTAATTTTTAATCATCATTATTAAATTTATTAAAATATTATTCAATTATTCAGTTATAATATTAATTTTAGAATCTAATAATAACAATACAATAATTAGTAATAAAAATAATATAAATATAACGTTTTATAAATTATTTAATATTATTTAAATTTAAACGTATTCGAATTATATGTTTTAAAATTTTTTTAATTACTAAGTATATATATAATGATATTACATTAATTTATCATATTAAAACATTTATTATTATAAATTTCTTTTTATTATTACTATTTTATTATTATCGTTTCAATATATTTTTTGAAATTATACTATAATTAAATAATTATATCAAAATAATAATTATAATAATAATATTAAAATTATAATAAATAATAATAATAATTTAAATAATACTATAATATATAATAAATGAAAATAGAAATAATTAAAATATAAATTTTTATAAATTTTTATTCATCATTATTATTATTTATATTAATAATTCTGTAAATTATTTCATTATATAATAATTCCAGAATATAAATTTAATGGAAAAAAGCCCATTTTGGATTATTAAAATAATTTCAATATTTGCCTTTTTCACTTTTATTTTTTTTTTTACTTTTTAATATTATATTGGCAAATTTCTGTATTTTATAATCATTTTATCCATGATTAATCAATATTATCTTATATCATATTATCATCATTTATCATATTATAATATTATATATATTATTAATTATATCATAATTATTGCAATTTTTATCATTTTTAAATTTTGGAGTTATAATATTAATTTTCATTATACTATACTTTTTGGAATTTATATATTAAAACATAATAATCAATAATAAGAAATCTTATTTATATCATATTTCAATATACTTTTTTCTTAATTATTACTTTTTAAAAATTATTTTTACATTATACTCATAAAATAATTTCTATAACAAAAATAAAATTATATCATATTTAACTTATATTATATTATATTATCTATTATTAATTTTATTTATTCATTTATAATATATTTTGAATTTTAAATTATTAAATTAAATAATAATAATAATATGGGTATAATAATAATAATAATAATAAAAATAATAAAAATAATATAATAAAAATTAATAATATATTAAAAATTTTATATAATAGTAATAATATAATATATAATGTTTAAAATTTCTTTATTCTACTTTACATTTTATTGTATATTAATAATTTTAATATTATATTATTACCCTAATAATTGCAAAATCTATAATTTAAAAAACGTATTTGATTACTTAAATATATTTGCAAGTTTGGGTTTTTAAGATTTGATTTTTTTTTAAATTTTTTTAAATATATATGAACAATTTTTATTTCATTTTAAATTATCATATTTAATAGATTTTTAAATTATATTTCCCCCAAATTTCTTTATTTAAACTTTATATCAATTGAAAAAATTTTTTTTGGGAATTTTTAAAAATTTTTTTTAAAAATTTTTTAAATTTCTTTTTTTTTTTAAAAACTTTTTGTTTTTAAAAAAAAAATCCTTTTTTTTTTATTTTTTTTTTTTATGTTTTATTTTTTTCCCTTTT
>NW_023643969.1:5000-7500 GCF_015228065.2 Penaeus monodon | reverse complement strand
ATATTTATTTATATATATTTATTATTATTTTAATAATTTAAGATAGTGATGATAGATAGATAATAGATAGATGATATTATATATGTGTGTGGGTGTACATAACATAAAATTAAATATTATATATAAATTATATATAAAAAATTTATATATATATAATTATATATATATATTTATATAGTATATAGATATGTCTTATATTCTGTGTGTTTGGACATAATATATATTTATATAAAATATTATATTATATATAATATTATTATATATTATATATTATAAATAATATAGACCTACCCCTACAGTCAGCACCTACTCATTCTTGAAAAGTCTTGGCCTGGTCCCAGGGAGTCCCAC
The DNA here is from genome assembly GCF_015228065.2 of Penaeus monodon. Taxonomy (NCBI): domain Eukaryota; kingdom Metazoa; phylum Arthropoda; class Malacostraca; order Decapoda; family Penaeidae; genus Penaeus; species Penaeus monodon. The sequence continues at coordinate 7,149 of NW_023643969.1, read as the reverse complement.
CCAGCCTACAGCCAGCCCCCCCCCCCCCTTTCCCGCGCCTCGCTGTCGTCAACGCTCCCCCGCATTCCCTCCCCATGTCCAATAGGAGAGCTTTTTTCCCCAAACCCGCATTTTCCAAAAGCTCCCTCTTTGTTTTAAAAAGGGGGAAAGCTAAAAAAAGAGAAGGAAAAATAAAAAGGTAGGTATTAGGTAGGTAAGGGAGAGAAAAGAGGAGGGGGGAAAGAGAGAGAGAGAGGAGAGAGAGAGGAGAGAGAGAGAGAGAGAGAAAAGAGAGAGGGGAGAGAGAGAGAGAGGATACACCACAATGCACTGTGAGAGCGGGTTCATTAAAAAAAACAGGTACTCGGTGGTTTTTTAATTAAGGAAATTCATATAAAGGGGAAATGGACATCCAAAGACCTTTGTGCTTCAAAATTTGAACGCTCTCTGTAAAAACAACATTTGTGTGTATATACATAATGATACCCTCTTGACATTGTCTTTTTTCCTTCTTTAAATTCTGGCTGAAATTAAATGCGGTGGGAAGGGATAAATTTAATGTAAATGAATAAGGGTAAAAAAAAATATATTTTTATATATACCCACAAAACACACACAAAACCACCACCCACAACACACACAACAAATATATATACAAAATTATAGGTATATTATTATATATATATATATATAATCTTATATATATTAATAATATATATATATATATGAATGAAAACCCACACCACACACAACACACACAACTGAAGCGGTTGGGGGGAGGTGGTCCCCTCCAGAGGTGAGAAGAGGACAGCGCACATCGTATGGGTGGATCATCTACTACTGGTGGCTGTGGTGTGTCACCCCGAGAGTAGCCAGGACCTCACCGATTAAATCCCTGTAGTAAGGTAAACAGGTTGTTTATTATAGCACGGGAACGAAGCATGCTTTTGATTTTGTGTCCTTATTGTGTGTATGCCCCTCCCGAAGTCGGTACCCGGCGGATCGAGTAGCATGAGATGTCTTCAGTCCCCAGGGTTTGGGGAACAGATCTCAGCACAGAATGCCCCCTTTCCCCACGAATTGCAAAATACTAAAATGGAGGACTTCTGGCCCTGGTATCAGTACCCCAACGCATCACGGGAAGGGGTTGAAACGGTCCCAGGGCTAAGGGACGACCTCATTCACACTCGTTGAATCCAAAATTTGCGGGGGTGTTTTTGGACTCCCGAGTTCTGTGGCACGCCCATAGGTTGGTAGGGCCCCCAAAAGGGCCCTTAAAAAACTCCTGTCCCTCAGTGCCACTCTAGGAACACTAAGGGGGGAAAGGTGTGCCCAAAGTTTTCGCCAAGAGTCCTGATCATTCATAAAAAAAACCTGACAGATCTTTTGCTCTGGGGGAGTCCTTAAAGCATAAAACACTCAAAGCAGACAGTAGCCCCACTGGCAAACGTGAGGGAAAGGAAAAATTTCCCACCTCACGGGAGACTTGTAGCCCAGGAACAGTCGCGGGCTCCTAAATTTGCAGAGGTTTTGCACGTTCCTTTTAGTGCAGGGCTTGGACCTGATGAAAAAGGAAAAGGAAAAATTCTCGGGAAACCCTTTGCTGGGGAGGTTAAAGGCATTTTTGGCAAATGATTTTTCGCCCTGCCTCCCAAAAGTTTTGAGAAAATGAACACTAAGCCCCTTGCAGAGACGCATGGAGGACAGATAATCTCAGATCTATTGGGTTCAAATGTTGGGCTAAATTTTTTGACCAACAGTTAGTTTGGTGCAAGTGGCATCTAATAACTGTCCCAACCCACCATCAGCAAGGAACCCCCTACCTTAATGGGGGTTGGAGGGCGTTTTTCCAATTTGAAAGGTGGGAAAAAACAATTTTTTGTTTTCCCTGCTGAACTGATAAGGCGGGGGGTGAACCTTGACACAGGGCTTACATACAGTCTGACCCCATCTGGTATCGGGTTCCCATACTCCTGACCCGGGGGGCGGGGTCACCCCTTCGGGGAAGGGGAAAAGGGGATCTTTGGGGACTGTAGGCAACTATCAGGCACCAGCTCAGATACCGGCAAGGTTTAATTTTTCGACCGAATCCTTCTGAAAAATGTGCGACCACCTACAAAGGCACCAGGGGACGGGAGCTTTTGGATTCACTCGCAAGTCCACAGTAATT
>NW_023643968.1:0-8908 GCF_015228065.2 Penaeus monodon | reverse complement strand
GATCCCCTCCAAAGTTTTTCCCCCTTAAGGGAAAATTTCCCCACGTGCCCGGTTTAAAAATTAAACTTTCCTTGTTGTTATCTACCTTGCGACGCATAGCCAGAGTTCTGTCGAGTGATGATAGCTTTCAGGCACGCTCGATTCGTTGTAAAGCAAGTTCATTATCGTATCTCCGGCCAACTGGTCGGTTGTCGCGACGGCTGGGGGGGGGGGATTTTATGCTAATGTGTCTCAACTCTAACCCCTCAATCTAAGATTTCGTTGTGTGGTGTCATTCTGTCAGTTTGTCTGTCTGCCTGTTTGCCTGTCTGCTCACTTGTCTGACATCTGCCTGCTTATGTATTGTCTGCTTGTTTGTCTTCCTGCTTGTCTGTCTGTTCACATGTCTGTCTGTTTGTCTGTCTGCCTGCTTACTTGTCTAATTTGTTTGTCTGTCTGCCAGCTTGTCTGTCTGCTCACTTGTGTGTCGGTTGTTTGTCTACCTCCTTACTTGCCTGTCTACCTACCTGTCAGTCTGTTTGCTTGCTTACTTGTTTATTTGTCTGTCTTTCTGTCAGCCTGTCAGGCAAGGGAAGTAAGACAGTTGTAGATATGTTATTATAATCCAGTCCGGGGTTAGAAAGATGTAACTGTAATTTATTCAAGTATTTTGAAGATTTAAAGACGTAATTATGATCCAGTCGAAGGTGTAGGTGTGATATCATCTCGTCCATTCATCCTTATATTAGATGTTATAGTACATTCCGGCGTTAAGATATTATCACAGTACATTCCGCGTTGTAAAGATGTTTTTAGAGTGTCTCCCTTGGCTGAAAATTTTATTATCCCAGTACGTTCAGCGCAGTTAAGATGTTATTAGAGTACATTCCAGGTACATTGCGAAATATTGATTATTATGCATTTAGATAGCACTAAGGATATTAAGTAATCATTCCTTTATTTTCTGCTTATCTATATATCTAAATATTTTTTAACTTTCTGATTTTCATATAACGTTGAAACTCAAACGTAGGGGATGCATATTATCGCACATCTATCAGACTTTTATTTTACCAAGTTCAAAATCTTTTTCCAAGCTGTCATTCGGATTTTTTTTCCCCCTTTCCCCTTTTTAAAAACCCCAAAGCACTGAGGTCTGACCCCGCCTTTTTAAAACCCCCCCTGGTAGGACATATCTTTTAGCGGGAATCCCCATAACCGAGCAGAATTTCCCAAACGTTTCCTGATGCTTTTTTCGGAATGCTAGCTACATGACCCCCTCTCTTTTTTTTAATAATATATATATAATATATATATATATAATATAATATATATATATAAAATTATACATATCATAATTATATTAATATTATATTAAAATTTTAAAATTTATATAATAATAAAATATAATATAAATTATAATATATTATATTAAATATATTTTATTATAAATATTTATATATATAAAATATTTTTTTTTAAATATAAATTTTTTTAATAATTTAAAAAAATATATTTTATGTGGGGGTTATGTGTGTGGTGTGTGTTTAGCCCCCTTTTTTTTTAAACTGTATTTAAAAGATACCCTGGCAAATACAGCGTAATACGGATGGTTTGTCGGGGGGTTTGCTAGGGAGGGGGAGAACATAAGATACGTTCGCCAGGCACAAAACTGTATTAAATAATACCTAAACCCCCCAAAAATTATAGAAAATTGTGTTCTCATAATAAAAAAATTAAAAATTTCCAATTATCCACATTACAAACTTATGAATTGCCGGCGTTAGGGAAAAAACTGACACTATCCCCTTTATTTTCCTAAACTCTAACCCGGCAAAAATCTTGCATTTTTAACGACTTTTCCCTTCAAAAAAACTTTTGATCATTTTCTAAATAAAAAAGCCCCTAAAAACCCCATTTCAAGAGTGTTTTAAACAAACCAAAAGGGAAGATGGTAATATATATTATATATAATATATATATATATATATAATATATAATTTATATAATTATATATATTTATATAAATAATATACACGCTTATCACCACACACACTTTATATTATATATATATAAAATATATATAAATATATTTATATATAATATAATATATATATTTATTTTATATATATAATTTTAATATAATAAAATATAATATTTTACTATATATATATATATATATATAAAATTTTATATATATTTTTAATAATAAAAATATATTTATATCACACCACACAACGAAATTCGTTACGAGCGACCTAATCCTGACAAAAACCACTCACCGGGCCTTCGCTTTCGACCCCTGTCCCAAGAAAATTGGCGTGTGACCCTGCTTTTTAAAGGGGGAACTCCCCACTTCTTCAAAATGTAAAGCTTCTTCACGATTTGTCAGGGGGATTGCCGTCGTTTAAAGAAATTACGCAGTTTCTAAAGGGTTTTAAAAGGAAAAAAGGGGTGCTGCATTTTTTACACCCGGTTCTCTTTTTTTTTTGCTCCTTCCCTGTTGCCCCTGCTGCCTCCTGCCTGTTGCCTTCTGCCGTCCGCATCCTGCCGCCTGCCGCCTGCCTGCCTCCCTGCTGCTCCCGTTTGCCTGCCTGTCGCCTTCTTGTCCGTCTCTCTGTTTTTCCTCCCCTCTCCTCCTCTCTGTCGATTTGTCTATCTGTCTAACTATCTCTATCTTTTTTTGTCTACCCCCCCCTTTCCCATGTAACTAAAGTAAATAACAAGACATCTTAGTAAAAAATTTCGGTCTTTAACCTAATATGAAAAAAGGGGTGAAAGATAAAAAACCTAGAAAAAAAAGGGAAAATGGGTGAAAAATATTCTAAAAAAGGGAAAATTTTAATGAATCGAATGAAAAATTAAGAATAGATCTGAGAAAAAAAAACAATTTACTCAAGATTACATTTAACTGAAAAAACTTTGGTATTACATCACATTTCATATTCCTGCGTCTTTGTATGAAAAATTAAATGAAAAGAGAGAGAGAGAGAGAGAGAGAGAGAGAGGAGAGAGGAGGGGAGAAGGGGAAAAGAGGAAAAGAGGGGAAAGAGAGAGAAGGCGGAGAGAGAGAGAGGAGAGAGAGAGAAAATAATATGTACTAAAATTAAAAATATCACCCATGAATGGGAAAGGAAAGGAAATAAAGTGGGGGTTTTAAAAATTCTTTTTTGATAGTATCAAATTAAGTTTCCTTTTTTTTTTTCCTTAATTAAGACAAAATTCCAAAGGATTATCTAACAAAGTAAAAAGCTTGCAAAAATTTTTAATCCCCCTTTTCTTGCAGAAAATTTGCAGTACATATCAAGATTGTTTTTTCATCAATGTCGAAAAATTTGACAGAACACTTCGCCCTGATATTTGGGTGTAAAAAAAAAAAAGCTCTAAAACTCTATTCTGAGTGAGAATCAACCCCTGAATTATACAAGGTACAGAAATAGCCTTGGTGACTGGTATAAAACACTTAACAAGCTCAAAGTCACTGATTAAAAATTAATTCAGAAAGTAGACTACAATTGGGCTTAATTTCGTACTGTTTTATCAACTTGGGTTTACATTTGTAAATTATCATATTTTGTTTTAAAGTATATTATGTTGTGAGGGTTTTTAAATAGTGAACTGCATTAACGAAAGGTTATGTAAAAGGAAAGAGGGAAAATAAGTAAAAAAAAAAAAAAAAAAATCCACAAAACAACAAACACACACACACACCCACCACCAACCCAACACACACACACCCAACACACTTTTAATTATATATTATATATATATATTTTAAAATTTAAATATATTATATAATATATATGATTATATATATATATATTATATTATATTATAAATATATAATATATATTATATATATTTTTAATTATATATATATATAATAATAAAATACCCACACACACAAACAAACACAACACACCACTTTTCTTTTTTACGGGGTTCAGGGTTGGCCGGGGGGTCGCAGCGATACTTATTGATTTTTCTGTTGTGACCTTTAGTGGTCGTGTAGGGCCCCCCAGTTCCTTTTTCCCAGGGAAAGACCCGGGGTGTTCCCTTTTTAGGAAATCATTCCCCCTCTTTTTCCGGGGCTTGGACCACATGGCTTGGCGGGTTTGCCCACCCGTGGTAATAGGCAACGAGGAAAGTTCCTTTGCCCAAGGAAAATTTCGGTACAGGTTCGATTTTCCTAAAATCTTTAAAATCGCAGTGTGCTCCAAAAGACGCACCACGCACTGGCAGCGGCGTTGGGGTCACTTGATATTAAAAAATTTTAGGTAAACGAATAGATTTATATTATAAAATATTTATATAAATATATATTTATTTTATATAATTATACACCAACCACACACCAATATATATTAAAAGGCCGCGGGGCCAAAATGGTTAAGATCGGACTCAAGCGTGCTGCTCTGATTCGGGGGTTCGAGCCCCGGCCGGCGCGTTTTTCCCCTTTGGGGGCAAAAAACTTCACCTCGTTGCCTACCTACCCTGGGTGGCCAACCGCCCAAGTCAGGGCTGGCCCCCAACCCGGGGAAAAATACTGAAATGTTACCAAAAAAAAAAAAAAAAAAAAAAAAGTAAAAGGGCATCTCCGGGGAAAGGAACGGGGACTCTACCATAAAACTTGAAAAAAAAAAAAAAAAAGAAAAAAAAAAAAAAGTTATGCTGTATACGGCGGCTCAGACATGAACTACCTTAAAGGAAGAAAAAATTATTATAATAATATGTGTGTGGTTTATCATCAATAAGGTAATAGTTTGACAGCCGTGGGCCTCTCCACCCCCCTTTCCCCCCTCAAATCGATCTTGCGCTTTTCTTTCCCCTTTTCCATCACAACCCCAAAAAAATTTTATGTTTTTGCCATTTGTTTCCGGGTTTCCCTTTTCCCTTTTTTAAATCCCGGTTTGCGTTTTTCTCTTTTTTTCTCCCCATAAATCTTTTTCCCCCTTTCAAAAGCCAAACCCGGCCAAATTTTTTTTTTTTCCCTTTCTCCTTTTTCCTTTCCCCTAAACCATTCTCAAAAAAACCCCCATTTTAAAACAATTTTTTCTTTTTTTCTTGTCTTCTCTTCAGAACCCCCAACACTCGATCCTATGAAAAGCAATTGGGAAAAAATAAAGAGTTCAAAACCCAGCTTTGTCCGAAGGTAATGCTTCGGCTTTCCAGTGTTTTTTGAGAGCAAAAACCGGGTTTTGTAAATTTATATAATTTCATTTTATATATATATTTTTAATATTTATTTTAATTTTTATATATAATAATTTATTTATTTATTTTTTTTTTTATTTTTTTTTTATGGTAGGGTTTGTTTTGGGCCCCCTGGCCAAAAAATCTTAATTGTGGTTTTTATTTTGTGTCCTTAGGGTGAGTCTGGTAGGGCCCCGTTCCCCTTTTCCCCGGGGAATGCGTGTTTACCTTTTTGGTAATCCTTTTCTCTCTATTAGATTATTAATAATATTTTTTTTTGTGCCCCTTTCCCCCGGACTTTTGGGGATCGGATTTCCGATTTTCTTGGGGTTTGAGCGGTGGTTGCCTGCCTTCCGCCCGGGTTTTTTTCGGTCACCACTTTTACCGGGACTGACTTGGGCGGCTTGCCCCCAGGGCAGGGAGGCAACGATTGTTCCTTGCCCAAGGGAAAACCCCGCCCGGGCCGGGAATCGAACCCCAATCGATTGCCGTCGGACGTCTTTTCGCCATGCTCAACCATCGGTCCCGCGTGGGGGGTATGTTGTGTGTGCATGTGGGTGTGGGTTTGGGGGGTGTGTGGGTGTGTGTGTTTGGTGTGTGTGTGTGGGGTGTGTGTGGTGTGTGGGGGGTGGGGGGGGGGTGGTTTGGGGGTGTGTGTGGTTTTTGTGTGTATCAAATACATGTTGATATTTATATATATATATAATAATATTATTAATTTTAATAAATAAAAATTGCATTTTAATATATATTATATAATTTTAATATATAAAAGTAATTATATATATATATATTTATAATTATATATATATATATATAATATAATATATATAGAATATATTTTATAAATATATATATAATTTTAATATAAAATATATATATTTATAATTTAATAATATATATTATTTATATAAATATATATTCTCAATATATTTAATAGTATATATAAATTTTAATTAATATATATATATATATATAGATTTAAAATTTATTTTTATTTTCCTTTTTTTTTTTTTTTTTTTTTTTTCCCCTTTTTTTAAATAAAAAATAAAGAAGAGAAGAAATAGAAAGAAGAAGAAGAAAAAAAAAGAATATAGATATAGATAGATATAATATATATAAAATATATATATTAATATATATTTTATAATATATATATATAATTAAATATAATTAAGATATAAAAAGATAGATAAAAGTGATAAAATAATTATATATAAACAAATTAAATAAATTTATATAATATAATATTAATTATATTTTGATATTTTATAATATATAAATAATTATATTTATAAAAAAAAAAAAAAAAAAAAAAAAAAAAAAAAAAAAAAAAAAATAAAAAAAAAAAAAAAAAAAAAAAAAAATTAAAAAAAATAAAAATTAAAATAAAAGTTAAATTTATATTAAAATTCTTTTATAATTATATTTTTATTAAAATTTTAATTATTATAAATTATATTTAAATAATATTATAAATTAATATAAAAAACAAAAAAATAAACCATTTAAAATTTAAAAAAAATATAAATCATATTTAAAATTTTTTTAAAAAAACCAAAAAAAAAAAATTTTTAAAATTATAAAAAAAATTAATATATTTTTTTTTTTTTTTTTTTTTTTTTTTTTTTTTTTTTTTTTTTTAAAAAAAAAAAAAAAAAAAAAAAAAAAAAAAAAAAAAAAAAAAAAAAAAAAAAAAAAAAAAAAAAAAAAAAAAAAAAAAAAAAAAAAAAAGAGGGGAAAGGGGAAAAAGGGGGGATTACTTTTAAGGGGGTTTTTTAAAAACCATTTTCCCGGGGGGCCCTTCTCCGGGGGGGAAAAAAAGGGGGAACTGGGGGAAAAAAAACCCTACCCCCCCCCGGACTTTTTTTTACATTAAGGGAAAGGGGAAAAAAAAATTTTTCCCCCCCAATCATGGAAAAAATATATAATTTTATTTTTATATATAATATATTATATATATTTTTAAAAATAAAAATATATTATATAAAATTTAAAAAAATAAAACTTTTTATTTTTTTTTTCTATTATATATAAAAATATAAAAAATATATATAAAAATACTTAATATTATAATATATATTTAAAAAATATAAAATTTTTAAATATAATATATATATATATTAAATATCTTAATATAAATATAATAAAATTATATATATATAATATAAAATAATTAATTATATAATTAATATTAATTATATAATATATATTTTTAATATATCATACATGTATATTTGCATACACACCCCCAAAACCCCCCACACACACACACACACACACACACCACACACACAAACACACACACCACACACACACCACACACATACACCCCCAAACACACACACACACAAACACCCACAACACACCACATGCCCAAAAACACATACACACAGCGGGGCCGAGGGTTAGAGCATGGGACCAAGCTGTCCGAGGGCATCTGTTTTTCGAGGTTCGATTCCCGCCGGGCTTTTATTTTTTTTGGGCAAAAACTTAAATCTCGATTGCCCCCTCCCGCGGGGGAAAGCCAGTCCAAGTCAGTGCCGGGTAATAGAGGGGTGAGAAAAAAAAACCCGGGCGGAAGGAATGGCAAACCCCCGTCTAAACTGCCAAAAAAATCATGGAAAACCATGATCGCCAACGTCCTTTTGGGGGGGCACAAAAAAAAAAAAATATTATAATACTATTAGAGAAGAGTGATTACCAAAAATTAAAAAACGGCTTCCCGGGGAAAGGAAAGGGGACCCTACCACGATCACCCTAAGAGCACAACAGAAAACCACAATTAGTTTTGTGTACCACGGGGCTCAAAAAGCCTACCATAAAAAAAAATAATAAAAAAAATTAAAAAAATAAATTATATATATATTAATTATATATTTTTATATATAATATAATATTTAAAAAATTTTATATATATATATAACACCGTGTTATTGCCTCAAAACACTGGGAAAAACCCAAGCATTTCCTTAGGCAAAGCTGAGGTTATTTACTCATTAGTTTTTTCCCAATTTCATTTATATGGATCTGGTTTTGGTTTCTGAAGTAGATACAAAAAAGATCAATTGTTTTGAAAAATTTGGTGTTTTGACGGTTGGTATTACGGGAAAAAAAAAGACGAAAAGAAAGTGCTGAGAAAATAAATTTTTAAAAACCCCGTTGGGCTCAACAGGAGGGAAATTTAAAATTTTTTTGGCTGTGATGAGAATAAAAGTATTTTAGAAAAAACTTGGACGGGTGGTAATGGGAAACAGAGGAAGAGGCAAACCGAAAACCCCAAATACGAAAAATCAAAAATATTTTTTGGGTTGTCGATGGGACAAATGGAAAAAAAAGGCAGATCGAGTTGAGGGGGAAAAGGTGGGGGAGAGGGCCCACGGCTGCTCAAACATGACTCCGTTATTATGTATTTCACACCAAAAACTAATATAAAATTTTATTTTTTTTCCCTTTAACGGTAGTTTATTCTGACCCCCGTGACAAGCATGAAATTTTTTTTTTTTCTTTTTTCTTTTTTTTTTTTTTTTTTTCATTTGTGAGGAAGTCCCCCTTTTCCTTTTTCCCCGGAGGTGCCGTTTTACTTTTTTTTTTTTTTTTTTTTTTTTTGGTTCATTCTCAGTATTTTTTGGGTTGGGACCCCAAATGACTTTGGGCCCGGCTTGGGCCCCCATGGGTAGGTAGGCAATCGAGGTGAAGTTCCCTTCCCAAAAGGGAACAACCGCCGGGCCGGGCC
>NW_023643967.1:0-5000 GCF_015228065.2 Penaeus monodon | reverse complement strand
TGGGTTGCGTATGCAGAGAAACGCAAGTCGGGGTATCTCAAAGGATTTGTGTCATGAAAATGGCGAATGTGTAACGCCTGCCTCGACAAATCTATGTATAGGTCAGGATGTCAGTTGTAAACTTCAGTCTTGTCAGTTATATATATATATATATATATAATAATATATATATATATATAAATATATAATATGAGAGATATATATACATAATATATATATAATATATAATAGATATATATATATATATATATAGATAAGTGTGTGTGTGTGGGTGTGTGGTGTGGGTGTGGTGTGTGTGTGTGTGTGTGTGTGTGTGTGTGTTTGGGTTTTGTGTGTTGTGGTGTGTTGTGGTGTGTTGTGTGGTGTGTGTTGGTGTGTGTGTGGTGTGTGTGCGTGTGCGCGTGTGCGTGTGTGGTGTGTGTGTCAAATACTTCTTTTGTTCGATGCGTATTCATCGTTTTCAGACCATTTCTAGTCCTTTTCAAAATATTATAATAGATGGTCAAGGCGTAGTTCCCAAATTTTCCCGGGTGGGGGCCCTTGGCTTCAGGTGGATTCCTCGCCCCCCCCCTTATCATGCGAACACATATTTTTCCTATTTTGTTTCATTGCATGAAATTGAAAACAAAAGACTGGCAGAAGACGCATTCACAATAAAATGATTTTGTAAACCCTTTATTTGCAATTTAGCTGTGTTTGGAACGAAGGTAAATCAACATCCACCAGACCAAAGCAACATAGTTCATTGTTTTCACAGGGTATGGTTAATGAGATAAAATGTTTGGGTTTTGTGTTTTTTTAACTGCCCTTAATGCCATCCTGACATTTCGCTACGCCCTTTTGTCATGCCAGAGGTCTATTTTAGTGTAGATTAGGATCCGTTTTCTCTGCCAAAAAGATACTAACTTATTATTTCTTCTTATTTCTATAGTTACATTTAGATTATTGTGCAGTACTTCTGATAAAAGTACAAATGTGGAAAAAGGTAATTACAGTGTATCAATTTAAAACCCAAATATTTAAATTTGGTGTGTGTGTGTGGTGTGTGTGGTGTGTGTGTGTGAAAAGAGAGAGAGAGAGAGAGAGAGAGAGGAGAGAGAGAGAGAGAGAGAGAGAGAGAGAGAGCGGAGAGAGGAGAGAGAGAGATGAGAGAGAGAAAGAGAGCTCTTAGTTCCTTCTCCCTGACCCAAAAGTGCAGCCGCTAAATAATTCTAATTGACAATAGTTTTAGTCTCCCCCCCCCTCCCCAACAGCTGAACCTCCAAATACCTCATGTCACACCATTTCTACCTTTTTCCCCTCTTTAACAGCTAGATCCTCATATAACTCATGTTATCGTTTATTTTCCCTCCCTTTGGGGATTTCAGTAAATTTTCAGCTCCAAATATCTCATTCCTTCGCCAATTCACTCCTTCAGATCCCTAACAGTTTGATCCTCCAAATAACTCATTCCATCGTTTTTTTAAAACATCCCCCTTTCCCTCCCCAAACAAACAGGTGCAGCCGCGAGATCGAGGAGCGAGACAAGGTCGAGGTCAGCGAACACCTGGGCAGCAGCTGGAAGAGTCGGGCCGGGTCATGGGGTTCACGGCGGGTCAGCTGGAGAACATGATAGCTGACCACACGCTTTAATGTCGACCGAGTGTACGAGAGATGAGTCGTTGGCATGGACAGGGAGGCTGAGGATGCTACTGTGGCCGACTCACTCAGATGATCATTAAGGTTAAGGTTTATCATGTGCTGAAGAAACTTACAACTTAAAACGCATTAGTTAAGGAAATTGTAATGTTACGTTTTTTTTTTGTATATTTTAACTGCTTATGTATTTTTTCTTTTCTTCTTCGAAATGATACACTTCTAAATGTAAGGAGAGATAGAAGGGGAAATAGAACAGGAAAGGAAATGGTCTGAATTACGTTTTTTTATGACTTGTCGGGTTTTGTAATGTGTCAAATATTTCGTAATTTGTCAGTAAAAGTATTTTCACTATGACTGTCTTTTTCTGTATCCTTTAAGGTATAACCAGAAATGTGATTACTGTTGTGAATGTATAAAAATATACAGATACATAGGCACTTAAGAAGCAGTTTGAAAGAAAGTTACCAACTAATGGTTATAGATAATATTTATGCGCAAAAATTTGTGTACATACATATGTCCATACACAGTTGCCTCCCACAACAAGTTTTGGCTCATCTTACACACACACACACACAAGCGCGTGTGCATACATACATACATGGAAGAAAAACCACAATACAAAAACTAAATGTTTTGAAAATGAGACTACCGTTTCGAAATCCATCCACAGGTTGAAGAGGAAAGGGGAGAGGAAGGGGCATAAAAGAGAGAGAGGAGAGGCAACGCGGAAACACGGGACAGGTGAGGACAGACGAACGGAAGCAAAAGGGGTGGTGTGGAATCAAATTTCTTTCCTTTAAGGGTCGTTCTCCTTCTCCATATACAGGAAGCCAGTGTACAATGGTATGTACATACACTTCTTCTCATACCATCTCTCCATGCTAAGAGAGGTGTCCCACCTCACTGTTCCTCCGATCTGTGCCCCCCAGTACTGGATGGAGAGATCGATTTCCTGCATCGCTGGTTCTCCAAGCTGAGTTACCCTGGTCATGTTCGGACGTCGCGTTACCCAGGGCACGGTTTACTTTCTATCACGACTCCCCTCCTAAAGAGACCCCTCACCAGCCCGTCCTCAGCCTGCCCTACACTGAGGAGACTACTCTCTCCGTCGCCTCTTCACCCTGTCAACTGCAGGCTGATCTTTCGCCAAGTGAACATCTCCGTCGCAACCTGGTCCATACAGCCCTCCTTTCCCTCGAAGGTAGGTAGCTATGCTGTTCCTTGTGCCCCCTGTGATAAGAAAGTACTTGGCGAAACAGGCGCAGTTCACCAAGCGTCCTGTCTCAACATAGGTACGCTGTATCCAGGGGACACAACAACAACACCCTCTTTGCCATCAATGGGACACTGGCCATCAAATGGACTGGTCAGCGGCTGGTTTGTCTTCCCTCCGTTGAGTCCACACCCGCGGGACTGGTGGAACCCTCCTAATAAAGCTGCTGCCTAATTTCAACTTGAACAGCGGCGCATAGTCCCCCTAATCCTCCGACCTGATGCGAACTCCCTTTGCTTCGTTCGTCTGTCTTCACCCCCCCCTTTTTACCGCGTTGCCTCTCCTCTCTCTCTTTTATACCCCTCCTCTCCCTTTCCTCTTCAGACCTGAGGATGGAATCCAGGTGGATTTCGAAACTGTAGTCTCATTTCAATAAAAATTTTGTTTTGTATGGTTTTTCTTCCATAATATCAACACGGAAGAGTGATTTACAACTCCACATTCACACATATAAAATATAAAATAATATATCTATATATATATATATATATAGTATATATATATATATATTATATATATATATATTTTATATATATATATATATAATTTTATATATATAATATATATAATGGCCCTCAGTCCCATGGACAAGATGGACATGTTAAGTGGCATGTTAACAGAAAATAAGAGTCATTAAGGAAATGGATGCCAAAAATAATGATAATAATATAATGGCATATATTTATATATATATATATTTTACACATAGGGGCCGCGGTGGCCGAATGGGTTTGAGCGTCGGACTCAAGACTGTCACGACGGTAATCTGAGTTCGATGGTTCGAGTCACCGGCCGGCTCGTGTTTTCCCTTTGGGCAAGGAACTTCACCTCGATTGCCTGCCTAGCCACTGGGTGGCCAAGCCAGCCCAAGTCAGGCCGGGAAATAGAGATGGTGACTCGATAAAAAAAAAAAGAAAAAAAACACCGGGCGGAAGGCAATGGCAAACCACCGCTCAAATTGCCAAGAAAAATCATGGAAGTCCATGATTGCCAAGGCCGCGGTGGCCGAATGGTTAGAGCATCGGACTCAAGGGCTGTCACGACGGCAATTGAGTTCGAGGGTTCATGTCACAGCCGGCGCGTTTCTCCTTGGGCAAGGAACTTCAACTCGATTGCCTACCTAACCACTGGGTGGCCAAGCCAGCCCAAGACAGTGCTGGTCCCAAGCCCGGTAAAATAGAGAGAATGATTACCTAGAAAGGTAACACCGGCACTCTCCGTGGAAAAGAAAATGGGGACCCTACCACGTACTCACTCCCAAAAGCCCTCACAACATGAAATCTACAATTAAGTGTCATGCTGTGACCACGGCGGTCAGACATGAACCTACCGTTTAAAAGAAGAATATATACACATATACGTATTATGTGTGTAGTAACATACATACACACACACGCACACATACACACACACACACACACACACAAAACATATTATATATTAGATATATATAGATAAATATATTATATAACATATACAGAATATAGCCTATTATATAAATAGACACACACACCCACAACACAATAAATAATAAAAATATATATATATATAAAAATAAAATATAAATAATTAATATATATATATAATACACCCCACAACCCAAAACCACACACACACACACACACACACACACACACACACACCACACACACATGGTGTGTGCGTGTGGGCCCCTCTGTTATATTTGAATCATCATAGAACTTCTTAAATTGACGCACAATTTGGTACTCAACGTTATTTGGAGACTGTTCCATGTTCAATAGTTCTGTTTTGGGGAAAATGAACTTCTTGACATCTTTCTCGCCTCTTTTACTTTCAAACTTTTGTGTCCTCTGTGTTCAAATTATAGTCATCTTTGTCTAATTTTGCCCTTTCCCTTTAATATAATTTAACATCATTACCATGCCACCTCTTTTTATTCTTTCTTCCAAAGTAGTAAGACCTATTTTTTTGAGGGCTTACTTCGTAGCTAATATCTCATAGAGTAAGTGCCCATCTTATGGCTGCTTTTGAAACTCTTTCTAGTTTATCTGTGCCCTAGCAAAATTTTTGATTTAAACCAAAGGGCCTTTTATCTTTTTTTTTG
>NW_023643966.1:0-7500 GCF_015228065.2 Penaeus monodon | reverse complement strand
CTGACCTCTGTCCAGACGCAGCAGCAATAGACTCAAAGCCTTGTGCCATAGGAGCTACCCTGGGGTCCGGGGCCTCTTGTCTCGCTCGGCGCTATTGCTTCTGAGTAATACTAACGTAATTTACGTAGAGTAAATTTCTGATTTTATCAGCACTTTGTACTTTGCCTGCACCTTCAGTGCGTTGTTTTGCAGGTGACACGAGACTACAGTAGGAGTAGTCAGCACCCCACCTCAGACCCGCAGCTCTCTTCTACACCAGGGTAGCCCTTACGGGCATTGACCCCTGGGTAGGGAGGCCCAGTAGTCTGGGGCGTCCTTTGGGGCACTTTTTCCTTCATTCTAAAATTTTCCTCTTTCATGTGACTTCCCTGAGCCTACCGGAGTACCCTTGTGGGCTCCCGTATTCGCCTGGGGGTGGGCACCGACTTACCGTCCTTCGCACTAGGCAAGTTCGGCGGTAAGGAGGGGTCTTCCACATAACTTGATCCCTCTTTGGTACTGGAGAACGCAACCAGGCTTCCATTGGGGGGTAGAGGACGGACATAACTGCCACACTCTCTTAGCTACGAGTACTGCTGTTAGTTTAACAATAGTCAAGGGTAACTGGTCCCTTCAGGACAACGGGCACGGGCCCAGGGGTCGGACTCGGTCCGATACCCATTATGAGCGATTCCTCGGCTACCCCTCCTCCTCCTCAAGGAGGGGGGACGACCCATGACTCTCCTACGACCAATGCGACCTTGAACAACGGAACCCCTACTGCTGACAAACGAGAAAGACGATTTTTTTCAATCCCTCCAGAGAATGCAAGGTATTTGACTGTCAAATGCGTGAATGGAAATCAATCGCTTTTGAATGTGAGCCCCTTCATCATCAAGAAGGTCCTTGATGGTCAAGTGGACGGCGATTTTGATTTTGTCCGGAAATTGCGAGATGTAGCCTCCTTGTAAAGTGCGTTCAACTCCCAGATTAAGGACCTGCTTAACTGACGCAAGATTCATGATTTGAAGGTTAACGTAACTATCCCCATTGGCCCCAATAACTGCAAGGGAGTAATCTTTAGCAGGGATTTGAGGACATGGAGGAGAGCGAAATTCTGGAAAATATGAAGGACCAAGCGTAGTGGACGTGAACTGCATGACCAAGAAAGACGGGAATGTACGAACAAAACCGGATTGTGCTTTTTTGACTTTTGCTTCGAGTAAAATTCCTGAGTATGTCACAGTGATATGAACGTGTCCAAGTGCGACCTTACATTCAAAAACCTATGCGCTGTAATAGATGCCAAAAATTTGGACACACCTCATTACGATGCAACGATAAAGATACTAGTAAATTTACTTGCGGTAAATGTGCTGGAGATCATGACACTGCTGTATGTACTGAGAACTCTCAATGTGCTAACTGTGGAGGTCCCCATCAATCTGGCTCTGCCGAGTGCAGCAGCTTGAAGAAGGAACTGAATATTAGCATACATGAGAGGACATGATTTAGTTACCGTGAGGCCAAGAGGAAAGTTGAAGGTTTTGACCAGCAAACCCAATACTTCCTACGCTTCATAGCAAACAACACTTCCAGTGCAAACGGCATCAATCAGGAACTTGCGCTAAGGATAAAGAAATTGCTGAGTTAAAGGAAACGGTTAAGGAATTAATGAGTCAATTAAAGAATTGAAAAATACAATTCAACAAATTGCTGAATCAACCCAGCAAAAGCAGCAGCATCATAAGGAGGATGATACCAAATCACAATCTGGATCGCACCTTCTCGTCCAGGCGACTCCTGCTAGGACTTCGCCTGGTGTTTGGTCTGTTTCTCGGAACAGATCATCTTCCACCGGGCGTCTCCCTGGCAGCGAGACGCAGGACATGGAGACTACTGTCTCCAAAAATACCCATGGAGGCCCCTGGGTAGCGAGGGAGAGGAGAAGAACCTCCCTCCCAGAAAAAGAAAATAAAACCGGCGGACAAGGCACTTCTAAACCCCATAAAACGTAATCTTCGCGTCGACCATTATACAATGGAACTGTCGAAGTCTTAGATCTAAAGTAAATGACCTTAAATTATTAGCCTCGTCCTATGCTCCCGATATTATAGTTCTCCAAGAAACGCATTTAACACACCTCGTCTCTGACGAGGTCGTTCGCTGAGGAACTACCATTTATGTCGGAAGGATCGTGAGGGTAGGGTGTTGGCGGAGTCGCCATGTACATCCACCAAAGCTCCCTTTTACAGAAGTGACTATTGATTCTACTTTGGAGTTTGTCGCATGCAAGTAAAAATTAATGGCACGTATCTGGCTATATGTTCACTTTATTGTCCACCTGATGCAGTGATAGCCTATGATGAGCTCTTTGCTCTTCAGGAACGTCTGCCACAAAATAAAGTAATTTTAGCTGATTTTAATGCTCATCATACGTTATGGGGTTCCCTGCGGGTGGATGGTAGAGGTGAGCAAGTAGTTAAGTTGCTTAATGAGTCTGATCTAGTCCTTCTGAACGATGGTAGTCCGATGTGGGTGGACGATTATATCGGTACTTTGTACTTTATTGACCTGTCACTGTACTCTTCATCATTATCAGCCAAGTGCCTGTGGCACACCATTGACGACTCGTTGGAAGCGATCATCTTCCTATTTTGATTAATATTCATGCGACACAGTGAGACGCCTTCAGCGCCTAAATTTAACGTAAAACGAGCAGACTGGGTCGCCTTCACAAGGAGCGTCAAGCTCGAACTTGTTGGAGAAACCATTGATGATAAAGTAAACAATATTCAAATTCGATTATAGAAGCAGCATTGCTATCCATTCCTAAACTTCGACAGATAGCGTTAAGCATAGAGTTTCCATGGTGGACACCAGATTGCCGCAGGCGCTGTGCCGACGCAATAAGGCCTACAGGCTTTTCAAAAATAACATCACAAATGAGAACTTTTGCAATTACAACTAGCAGAGCTAGGGCTCGTAGAGTAATAAGACCAAGCAAAAAGAGACTCCTGGCGGAGCTTTGTCTCTACAATAATAGCAATACCAAAATATCAGAGGTTTGGTCCACTATCAATAAAATCAATAGAAAAAATCATCTTTAAAATCAATAACATCATGAAGAGGCACAATTTCGATCACCTAGAGACATTGCTAATGCACTCGCCAGGCAGTTCTCTCTACAAGCAGCTCGCTAATTACATCCCACCTTCCTGACCACAGGAAGAGGCTGAGCTGCAACCAATTCACTTTGCCACAGGAATGACTTTGATTTACATAAAGATCTAACAATGATGAGCTTGTCCGAGCCCTAGAAGCCTGTAGAGGAACATCCCCAGGCCCCGATGAGATTCGATATGAGATGATGAAGCATCTTAATCATGATGACATGATTAATTGCTAGAAGTGTACAATGAAATTTGGAAAATCACACTTTTCCAAACTCATGGCACTTTGCCCACATCATTCCCATATTGAAAGGAGGGGGTAATCCCAGACTTGCCATCTCCTACCGCCCAATTGCGTTGACAAGTTGCTTATGCAAGGTCATGGAACGAATTGTTAACAGTAGGCTATTGCATTTTTTAAATTACAGTATTTACTAGTTGACGAGCAGTGCGGCTTCCGCAAGGGACGCAAACTCTCGATCAGCTAGTAAAGCTGGACAGTCATATTCAAGAGGCCATTGCCAAAAAGATTTTTGATTTCAGTATTTTTAGATATAGAAAAAGCCTACGACATGACATGGCGATATGGCCTACTCAGAAAACTTTTGCTTTTGGATTACGTGGAAACTTGCCTTGTTTTATTCAAATTTCATTTCTGACAGAACTTTTGCTATCAAATTATTTTCCGACAATGTCACTTTTTCGGACATTTTTGTCCAGGCAAACGGGTCCCACAAGGAAGTGTCTTGTCACCAAATTATTTCTATGTATATCAATGACATCTTACCAGCTCCTCCTCGAATCTTAAATACTCACTGTACGCTGATGATTGTGCATTATGGCATCCAGCAATAATGCAGAATTCTCAGCAAATCGCATCCATTGGCACTGGATATGATTCATAACTGGGGCCTCCAGTGGGTTTTAAGTTTTCCATTCGAAAGAGTATTGGGGTAATTTTTCACGTAGGAGAAAGCCGAACATCAGGCTAACTCTAGACAACCACCCAATACCTATTCAAAATTCTGCAAGTTTTTAGGCTACTATTTTGATAGTAGACTCATTGGAAAGACCACATTGGTCAGTTAAAGAATAAATGTCAAAAGGCACTGAATTTATTAAAGTGCATTTCTGGTAACAAATGGGGAGCTGATAGACAGTCCTTGCTAATGGTATATAAGCCCTGATTAGGTCTAAAGTAGATTATGGGTCAATCGTGTATGGTTCGGCATCGAGAACAAGTTTGAAAGGTTTGGATGCTGTGTGCAGAATGCCTGTTTGCGTGTGTGTCTTGGAGCCCTGAAGTGCACTCGGATCGAGCGTCTTGAGTGGAGTCAGGAGTACCTCCCCTCCGACTCAGACGCGGCCAGTTAGCCTTGAGCTATGCCGCAAGGTGGCTCGAGTCCCGAGCCACCCTAATGGCAATAGTGGGCATTAGGCCCTTTGCCACGAGACTCCACGACCTCGTCGAGAAAGTCGTATAGATCTCTCTACCATCGATACCCTGGTTCATTCAAATATAGCGCCATGGGAAACTCCCAATTTTTCCATCATGGAAGCTTGGCTTCCATCAGCTAAGGCCATGGCGCCGGAGGTGGAGGTACGCCAGAGGTTCAGAGAGATCCTTATTAAACATCTCCCTTTTTTTCATATATATCCCGACGGCTCCAAGACAGAAGAGTGTGTGGGTGCGGATGTATGGTCGACTGAATGTGAACTAAAGTTCAGACTGCCGAATCATACATCGATCTTTCTTGCTGAACTTTTTGCCATTGATAAAGCCATTGATTTTGCACTATCGACGACCCACGATAGAATAGTAATTTTTTCAGATTCATTAAGTTCACTTAAAGCCATTAAATCATTAGAAACCACCAAAAATGAACTTCTGGGTAATATCATTCGTAAGCTACATGGTGCCAAAAATCATCAAGCTAATATGGGTACCAGGCACTCTGGTATCCATGGCAATGAGCAGGCTGACAATTAGCCGGTCAACTGTGATCTGGACCTTAGCATAGTCCGTACAGATCTCAGGTGTTTTTGTGTCTCTTATAAAAGCAAAAATCATCTCCTGTGGCAAAGTGAGTGGACCAGCCTCCAACTCCAACAAATCAAAACAAATAGAACTGTGGAACAGCCCACAGGAAGAAAGAAGGGAGGAGGTGGTGTTGGCCCGCCTAAGGGCAACGCTACAAGATGACCCACCTACTCCCTACATAGAAGAAGAATTCCCTCCACATGCCCCACTGTACCAATACCCTTACAATAGCATATATTAATAACATGCCAAAATACAATCCATCATGACAACCATTAATAAATTACTGAGAATCAAAATAGACTTATCAAACACAAATCTTTATCATGATAAAAAATAATAAGTAAAGTAATTGCTTTTCTAAGGGAGACAAAACTTTATGACCTTATATAGATTGATAGAATAAATAGGATCCATTGGCTTAATAACCTTGGCCACATGCCGCTGGTTGATAGCCAAGAAATCCAACAAAAGAAGAAGAAACAAAATGGTTTGACACACTCGTGTTTAAGCTTTGTTGAGTCGAACACTCTCCTTAACGCAGTAAGCAACAAATACAAAATCTTGTGCCACAAGAGCTACCCTGGAGCCCGGGCCTCTCGTCTCGCTGCATTGTTGTTCTGAGTTTCTTACGTAAATAAAGTAAAGTAAAATCCTGTAATTACAGACATTTATTGTGCTTTGCCAGCACCTTCAGTGCTTTGTTTTTGCAGGTGACACGAGCTACAGTAGGAGTAGTCAGCACCCCACCTCAGACCCGCAGCTCTCTTCTACACCAGGGTAGCCCTTACGGCATTGACCCCTGGGTAGGGAGGCCCAGTAGTCTGGGGCGTCCTTTGGGCGCACTTTTTTCTCCATTCTAAAATTTTCCTTCTTCATGTGACTTCCCTGAGCCTACCGGAGTACCCTTGTGGGCTCCCGTATTCGCCTGGGGGGTGGGCACCGACTTACCGTCCTTCGCACTAGGCAAGTTCGGCGGTAAGGGAGTGTCCTCCACATAACTCGATCCTCTCTGTGGTACTGGAGAACGCAACCAGGCTTCCACTGGGGGGTAGAGGACGAAATACTGATTTACTCTCTCTTAGCTATTGCTGTTAGGTTGATACCAAAAGTTAAGAGTTTTTAAATCCCTTCAGGAGAACGATTTTGAGCAAAGGGGTCGGACCTGGTCCGATGCCAGGATGGATGATACCCGGCTACCCTTCTCCTCCTCAAGGAGGAGGGGCGACTCATGACCACTCCTTGACAAACTCGACCCTGAACAACGGAACCCCCACTAACGACAGAACGAGAAGACCACTTTTCAAAATCCCCACCGAGAATGCAAGGTTCGCGAATGTAAAATGCGTGAATGAAATCAATCGCTTTTGAACGTGAACCCTTTATCATCAAAAAGGTCCTTGATGGTCAAGTGGACGGCGATTTTGATTTTGTCAAAAATTGCGAGATGGAAGCCTCCTTGTTAAAGTACAATACAACTCCCAGATTAAGGATTTACTTAAGCTGACGCAAATTCATGATCTTCGAGTTAAAGTAACTATTCCTATTGGCCCAAATACCTGTAAGGGAGTAATCTTTCACAGGGATTTGAGGACGATGGAAGAAAGTGAAATTCTTGAGAGCATGAAGGACCAAGACGTAGTGGACGTTCATTGTATGACCAAGAAGGACGGGAATGTGCGAACGAAAACTGGACTGTGTTTTTTGACCTTTGCTTTAAAACAAAATCCCAGATATATCAACGTCGGTTATGAACGTGTTCAGTAAGACCTTATATCCAAAAGCCAATGCATTGTAATAGATGCCAAAAATTCGGACACACCTCATTAAGATGTATTGATAAAGACTCAAGTAAATTTGTATGCCGTAAATGTGCTGAAGCCCATGACACCATTACATTGTACTAGCCAGATTTCCAAATGTGCTAATTGTGGAGGGTCCCATCAGTCAGGATCTGCTGAGTGTAGCATCCTGAAGAAGGAAACCGAGACATTAGCATATATGAGAAAGCATGAAGTTAGTTATTCTGAAGCTAAGAGGAAAGTGGAAAGTTTGACACAAAACCCGATACTTCCTATGCTGAAGCAGTAACTAACACCACCCCTAGTGCAAGTAATGTCAGTCAACAGCTTGCAGCTAAGGATAAAGAAATTGCTGAACTTAAACAGACCGTTAAAGAATTAATATTAAAGTATATCACCTGACCAAATTGGTTGATCAATGACTGCATCAACCCAGTCTAAACATCATAAGGAGGATGATACGAATCACAGTCCGGAGCGCACCTTCCCCTCCGGGGTACCCTGT
>NW_023643965.1:0-38121 GCF_015228065.2 Penaeus monodon | reverse complement strand
ATTTTTTTCTTTTTTTTTTCATTTTTTAAAAAAAAAACCTAAAATATCTTTTTTTTTTCCCTTTTTCAATTTTTTTTTTTTTTTCTTTTTTTTTTATTTTTTGGGCAAAATTTTTTTTTTTGTTATCATTAATTCAATTTTAAAATTTTATTTTATCTATTTTTCAATATTGAAAATTTTTATAAATTTTATATTTTTTTACAAAAAAAAACTATACAAATAAAATACAATAAAAATATAATAACAAAAATGAGAAAATAATAACGATTTATAAAAAATATCTATATTTTATTTTAAAATTGTATCTTTATTATTTTAATTTTTACGTTAAAATAAAATTTTGCAATTATACTACCAGTAAAAATAAAAAAATGATAATAATAAAAAAATAATAAAAATTAAATTTTAAAAAACTACTAGATATTATTATTATATATACTTTTTATTTTTATTGTTATTATTACAGATATAATAGTTTTTTTGGAAATAATACAAAAATTAGAAAAATGAAAAATAAAATAATAATAATAATATAATAAAAATTTTATAAAAAAAATAATAATAATAAAAATAAAATATTAATAAATTAAATTTTATCAAAATCCTTTTTTTCCACTTTTATCAATTATTGTATGATTAATACAAATTGGTAATTTTTACTTTATTCCCCAAAATTCCCCGAAATCACCAAAAAAAATCGGAAAAATCATTTGGATTTTATACTCCAAAAGCTATATTTCGCTGATTTTGCCCTTTTCGTTTTAGGAATGTTTTTTATATTTTTTTAATTTATGTAGGGACACATTCCTCTAAATCATCATCTTATCAGTTTATATCATTTTTATCATCTCATTTTATCATCTTTATAATTACACATCATTATCACATTATGCAATTTTATCACATTATTGAAATTGTTTTTTATTATTGAATTTTGGAGTTATGAATTTTTTTGCAAAAATAAAACCACAACAATAATAATGTAATAACAATAAAATAACAATAATAACGATTTTATAATAATTATTAATATTATTTAATTAATACGTTTTTATTGTATTTTTACTTTTATAAAATTTATTTTTGCAATTTTACTACCAGTACACAAAAATAATGGTAATAATACAATAAAATACTAAAAAACAATATTTAACCATAGCTTAATTATTATACTTTACTATTATTATTTTGTTATTTTTACAGATAAAATAGATTTTTTGGCAATAATACTAAAAATTAAGAAAAGTAATAATAATAAAATAATAATAAAAATTTTAATAATAATAAAAATAATAATAATAATAATAATTTTAAATAATATTAAAATGTTATCAAAATTCCTTTATTCTCACTTTATCATCATTATTGTTATGATTAATCAATTTGGGTAATTTTTACATTTTTACCCTAATAATTGCCAAAATCCCCAAAGAATAAAAAAAACGTCATTTGGATAACCCCCAAAACGCTTATTTGCTGATTTTGCCGTTTTTTTCGATTTTTGGGAATGTTTTTTTTATACTTTTTTATTATATATGGCACAATTCCGTTATTACATCATCTTTATCAGATTATATCATTAATCTTTTATCATATCATTATCTTTCATTTTTACCCTATCATTATCATCATTATTGCAATTTTTTCATCTTTATTGAAATTTGTTAATTAATTATTTGAATTTTTGGAGTATAGTAAATTTTTGGAATAAACTAAAAACCAAAAACAATAGTAATAGCAAAACAATAATAATAACAATAAAACGATTTTAAAAATATTTATAACATTATTTAATTAGTTGTTTTACTGAAATTTTAGTTATAAAAATTTTTTTTTAAAATTTAACTCCCAGTACAAATAATAATGATGATAAAATAAAAATAATATTATAATAAACAATTTTTTTAAAACCCACTAGCATTTTTATTATTATATTTTATATTATTATTATTATTGTATATTACAGATATAATAGATTTTGGCAATAGTAGTAATAATTAAAGATAATAGTAAAAATAAAAAATATTAATAAAAATAATAATAATAATAAAATAATAATAAAAAAATAATAATAAATAATATCAAATTTTCAAATGTTATAAAAATTTTCCTTTTTTCATTTTATCATCCTTAGTTATGATTATAAAATTTGGAAATTTATTATCATTTTTTTACCCTAAATGCCGAAATCACCAAAAAACAAAAAAAAGTCTTTTTGGAGTACTCTAAAAAGGCTATATTTCACTAGATTTTGCCGCTTTTGATTTTTGGGAATTTTTTTTCTTATCCCTTTTTTTATTTTATAATGGACAAAATTTCCTTTATTACTCACATTTCAGATATAAAATTATTATTATCATCACATTTCATCTTTATCACATTACATCATCTTTATCATATTATTGCAATTATTATCATCATATTGAAAATTTTATCTTTATTATTACAATTATTGGAGTTTTATAGATTATTTGGCAAAATATAAAACCAAACAATAATAATGTAAAAAACCAAAAAAAAACAATAAAAAGATTTTATAATAAAATTTATATCTTATTTTAATTATTTATCGTTATTACTGTAATTTTTACTTTATAATAATTTTTTTTTCAATTATCTAGAGTACAAATAAAATAATGATAAAATAACAATAATAATATAATAAAAATATTAAAAACCATTAGCTTTATTTTTTTATATTTAACTTTTTATTATTTTGCTATTATTACAGAAAAAAGATTTTTGGCAATATAAAAAAAATTAAAATAAAGTAATAATGAAATAAAATAAAATAATAAAAAAATAATAATAATAATAATAATAATAATATTAATAATTTTAAATGTTATCAAAATTCCTTTTTTCCACTTTTATATCTTTTATTTTTATGATTAATACTTTTCTGGAAATTTATTTCATTATTACCGTAATAATTGCCGAAATCCCAAAAGAAACGAAAAAAACGTTATTTGGATTTTACCCCCAAAAGGCATTTTTCGTGATTTTGAGTTTTTTCGATTTTTGGGGGAATGTTTTTTTTTTACTTTTTTATTTTAACAGGACACAATTCTGTTATTCATCATCTTATCATGATTATCATCATTTTATCTTTATCATCATCTTTATCATCAACATCATTACACATCTTTATCACCCTTTTGCAATTATTATCATCATTATTGAAATTTGTTTCTTTATTTTGAAATATTGGATTTATATTTATTTTTTTTTCAAAAATACTAATAACTAAAATAAAATAGAATAACAAAAATAATAACAAAATAACGATTTTAAATAATTTTTTATATTTTATTTTAAATTTAGACGTTTTACGTAATTATTAGTTATAAAAATTTATTTTGCAATTATATACCAGTAAAAAAAATAATGATGTAAAAATAACAATAAAATACTAAAACAAATTATAACCACTAGCTTTATTATCTTTAACTTATATTTATTATTATTGTTGTTTTATTACAGAATAAAGATTTTTTGGAAAATAATAAAAATTAAGATAATGTAAAATAATAAAAATAATAATAATAATAATAAAATAAAAAATAAAAATATTCAAAGTTATCAAAATTTTTTTATTTCACTTTTATTCTTTATGTTTGATTAATACAATTCTGGTAATTATTATCATTTTTCCCCTTAATTCCCGAAAAACCAAAAAAATCGAAAAAAACGTCTTTTTGGAGACACTCTCAAAAGGCTAATTTCGCTAGATTTTGTGCTTTTCGATTTTTGGGAATGTTTTTTCTACCTTTTTATTTTTAAATATGGACAAAATTTCCTTTTATTATCATCATCTTTATCAGATTTCACATTATTACGTTTTCACTTATATCACATTCATCATTTTTGAAATATTATCATCATTATTGCAATTTGTTTCATTATTATTGCAATTTATTGGAGTTATAGTTATATTTTTGCAATAATATAATAACCACAACAATAAAAATAGTAAAACAATAATAATAACAAAAAACTTTTTTTATAAAAATTTATTTATATCATTATTTAAATTTGAAACGTTTTACTGTAATTATTATGTTATAAAAATTATTTTCAATTTACTCCCAGTAAAAATAATAAAAAAAATGATAAAATAATTTTTATAATACTAATAACAATAATAACCAAGATATTATTATTTACTTATAAATTATATTATTGTTATTATTACGATATAATAGTTTTTTTTGGGCAATAATAAAAAAATTTAAGAAATAGTAATAATGTAAAAATAAAATAATAAAATAATAATAATAAAAAAATAATAATAATAATTTTAAAAAATTTTCAAAGTTACAAAATTCTCTTTTTTCCTTTTTTATCATCATTTTTTTTAGAAACCAATTTTGGTAATATTACATTATTACCCTAATAATTGCTGAAATCACCAAAGAAATCGAAAAAACGTCTTTTTGGAGTACATTCTCAAAAGGCTATATTTCGCTATTTTTTCCCGTTTTTCGACTTTGGGAATGTTTTCTTATCCCTTTTTTATATTATATTGGACAAACCCGTTATTATCTTCATCTTTTATCATGATTATCATATTTTATCGTTATATCATCTTATTTTATTACATAATTTCATCTTTTATCATCATCATTATATATTATTGCAATTATTATATATTATTGCAATTGTATTTTATTATTGCAATTTTTGGAGTTATGTTATATTTTTGAATAATATAATAACCCCAACAATAATAATATAATAACAAAAAATAATAACAAAAAAAACGTTTTTATAATAATTATTTATATCATTATTTTAATTATTTCGTTATACTGTAATATTACTGCAAAAAAAATTATTTTTGAAATTATACTACCAGTACAAAAAATAATAATGTAATAAAACAATAATAATACTAATAACAATATTTAACCACTAGCTTTATTATTATTTATTGTACTTATTATTTTATGTTAATTAAAGATAAATAGATTTTTTGGCAATATATAATAATTTAAGTATTTTAATAATAATAAAAATAAAATAATAATAATAATCATAATTATGATAATAAAAAAATATTAATTAAATTCAAATGTTATCAAAATTTTTTTATTTAACTTTTTCATCATTTTTTAGATTAATAAAATTTCGGGAAATTTATTATCTTTATTACCCAATAATCCCGAAATCATCAAAAAAAACCCCGAAAAAAAACGTCTTTTTGGGTAACCCCAAAAAGGATTATCCTGTTTTTGCAGTTTTTTCGACTTTTGGAAGTTTTTTTATAACTTTTTTAATTATTGGGAAAAAATTTCCTGTTATTATATATTTTGTCATGATTTCTTTATATGATCTCATCATATCATCATTTATCATTATCATCATTTTATATATTTTTGCAATTATTATCATCATTTTTGCAATTGTTTTTTATTATTGCAATTTTTGGGTATAGAAATTTTTTTTCAATAATAAAAATAACCAAACAATAAAATAGTAAAACTAAAAAATAAAATAATAACGATTTATAATAATTTTTAATTTTTATCTTAATTAGTATCATTATTACTGTAATTTTTATTTTATAAAAATTTTTTGCATTATACTCCCATACAAAAATAATAATGATAATAAAACAATAATAATACTAATAACAAATTAAAACCCCTGCATTTTTATATTTACAATATTTATTATTATTTTTGTTATTTTTACAGATTAATATTTTTTTTGGCAATAATACTAATAAAAAGATAATAGTAATAATAATAATAATAATAATAAATAATAATAATTTTAAATAATATTCAAAGTTATCAAAATTCTCTTTTTTTCCATTTTATCATCATTAATTGTTATGATAATACAAAACGGGAATTATATCTTTATTCCCAAAAATTTGCCGAAATCACAAAGAAACGAAAACAAGTCTTTTTTGGAGTATATCTCAAAAGGCTATTTTTTCGCTAGATTTTGCCGTTTTTTCGATTTTTGGGAAAAGTTTTTTATACCTTTTTTATTAATATGGACACAATTCCTTTTTATCTCATCTTTATCATGATTATCACATATTATCGTTATCACACATTATACATTATCATCATCTTCACATTATTGCAATTATTATCATCATTTTTGCAATTGTTTTAATTTATTATTGAAATTTATTGGAGTTTAGTAATTTTTTGCAAAAATACAATAACACAACAATAATCATAGAATAACTAATAATAACAAAAAAACGTTTTTAAATAATTATTTATATCATTATCTTAATTTAGTTCTTTATTAATGTAATTATTATGTTAAATAATTTTTTTTTGAAATTACTCCCCAGTACAAATAATAAAATGATAATAAAAAACAATAGATATTAGTAAAAATATTAAAGTTTATTTTGTTATATTTATTAATTATACTTTTGTTATTTTTCAATTACAATATTTTTTTGGGCAATAATCAAAAATTTAAAGTAATAATAATTAAATTAATAAAAAATAAAATAATGAAAATAATAATAATAATAATAAAAGTGAAAAATAATGTTATAGTAAAAAATTTTAAATAATCTGAAATTCCAAATTCTTTTTATTATCACTTTTATCTATTATTTCATGTTTAATAGAATTCGGGTTTAATTAATCTTTATTCCCTAATAATTCCCAAAAACATCAAATGAATGGAAAAAACGTCATTTGGATATACTTAAAAAACCTTTTTTTCGTAGTTTTTGCCGCTTTCCGATTTTTGGGATTTTTTTTTTTTCCCTTTTTTATATATATGGACAAAAATCGTTATTATCCCATTATTATATGATTATCATGTTTATCAATTTAAATTTTTATCATCATTATCATATTATTGAAATTTCATCATCAATTGCAATTTTATCTTTATTTTTGAAATTTTATGCGATAATTATATATTTACAATTACTAATAACAACTACAATAATAATAGTAAAAACATAATATAACAATAATAAGTTTTTAAAAAAAAATATTATATCATTATTCAATTAACATCGCTTTTACTGTCATTTTTACTTTTATAAATTTATTTTAGCAATATAACCAGTAACAGGAAAAATTGATAATAATAACAAAATGATAATAAAAAAATTATAACGTTATTATTATTTTATTTATTATTATATTATATTGTTTTTATTGCAGTTTAATATTTTTTTGGGCATAATATAAAATTAAAGTAATAAAATTAATAATGAAAGAAAATAATAATAAAAATAATAATAATAAAAATTTTTGATAATAAAAAGATAATAGTAAAAATTAATAATATCAAAGTCACCAAAATTTCCCCTTTATTCTCGTTTTTATATTTTATTGTCATGATTAATAAAATTTTTAATAATTATACATTATTACCTAATAATTGCCAAAATCATCAAATGAAGGGAAAAAAAAACGCATTTTGGAGACCCTCCAAAAGGCTATATTTTGCTGACTTTGCCGCTTTTTCGACTTTGGGATTTTTTTTCCTTCCCTCTTTTTTTTATATGGACCAAAGCGTGTTTACCCTCATTTTTATCAGATTATCATCATTTTATCTTATCATCTATTATCTTTTATCATCTCATTATCTCTATTATCTATTATTACAATATTATCTTTATTATTTAAATTATTATCATTTTTTTGCAATTATTGCAGTTAGATATAATTTTTACAACTTACTAAAAAAAACTACAAAAATAATAGTAATAACATTAATGTGACAATAATAACGTTTTTATAATAAATATTATACATTATCTAATAGTATCGTTATTATTGTAATTATTTCTGTTTATAATAATTTTTTTTGAAATTATACTACCCGTACAAAAATAATAATGATAATAATAACAATAATAAAACTTATATCAAAATAACACTAGCATTATTTTTATTATACTTTTATTATTATTATTTTTTGTTTTTATTACAGATAAAAGATTTTTGGGCAATAAACAATAATTAAGCTAATAGTAATAATAAAAAATAATAAAATAATAAAAAATAAAATAATAATAAATAAAAAAATAAAAATAAAAAATAATAATAATATAAATAATATTCAAAAGTTACAAAATTCTCTTTTTTCACTTTTATATAATTGTTATGATTAAAACAAATTGGAATTATTATCATTTTTACCCTAATAATTGCCAAAATACCAAAAAATCGAAAAAAAAAAGTATTTTTGGGGTTACTTCAATAGGCTAATTTCCAGATTTTTCCGTTTTTTTGACTTTTAGGAATGTTTTTTCTTATACCTTTTTTTTATTAATTTTGGAAACCAATTCCTGTTAATTTTTCATCATTATTGATTATCATCATTTTTTCTTTATCATAAACCCCTTAATAATTATCTCATTATCATCATTATCTTTAAATTATTCCCAATTATTATCATCATTATTGAATTGTTATCATTATTTTTTAAAATTTTTTGGATTATAGTATTTTTTTCCCAATAATACTAAAACCATTTTTATTGGTTTTGTAGTTTTTTATTAGTATAGTTGTAAAATTATTTTAAATAACTAAAAATAATTGCGATGATAACGAAAATTTGATGATGTTTAATGTAATATGAGGATAATCAGATAATAATGATGTTAATAACAGGAATTGTGTCCAAAAATAATAAAAAAAGGAAAAAAAAAAAAACCCCAAAAGCGAAAAAAGCGGAAAATAATATTGATAAAAATTTTCCCCAATAATATAAATAATAATTGCAATAAGGGATAAAATTTTGATAAAATGATAATATGGTTTAACGTTTAAAAGTGATGATAATCTGATAATAATGGGGATAAAAAATAGGATTTGGTCTAAAAAAAAAAAAAAGGTAAAAGAAAAAAAAATCAAAAAGTCGAAAAAGGGGCAAAATCTAGTAAAATATATTTTTTTGGAGATTTATAGTCCAAAATGACTTTTTTTTCCTTATTTGATTTTTTTGGAAATTATTAGGGTAAAATGAAAAAATTAAACCAGAATTCTTTTAAATCATGACAATAATGAGGAAAAAAGTGAGAAAAAAGGGAAATTTGGAAACCCTTTTGGATTTTAAATTTTATTACGTTATAATTTTTAAATTATCAATATTATTATTATTTTTTATTATTATTTTTTATTTTTTATTATTAAAATTATTTTTATTATTATTATTTTTTATTTTTTTATTTTTATTTTAATTTATTATTTTTTCCCCAAAAAATTTTAAAACGAAATAAAACCCAATAAAAATAAAATAATCGTTAAAATATGTTATAATAATTTTTTTTATTTTTATCATTATTATTCTTTTTTACGGGTAGTAAAATTAAAAAAAATAACTATTTTAACAGAAAATATTACGTAATAACGAGGTTAATTAAAATAATGATATAAAATTTATTATAAAAACGTTTTTTTGTTTTTCATTATTTTATTCCTAATTTTTGTAGTTGTTATTGTATGGGTTGTAAAAATATTTTTTATAACTGCAAAAATTGGGAAATAAAAATGATAATAATTGAATAATGATGAAAAAAATTGCAATAATGATGTTTAATGATTATGATAAATATAATGATAATAATTTATAAAAATGATGTAATCTGAAAATAATGAGGAAAAATAACAGGATTTGGTCCATATAAAAGAAAAAAAAGGTAAAAAAAAAAAAATTCCCAAAAAAAGTCAAAAAGGGCAAAATCAAGCGAAATAAAACCCTTTTTGGGGATTTTACTCTAAAATGACTTTTTTTTTCCATTCTTTGAATTTGGGGAAAAAATTGGGGAAAAATGATAAAAATTTTTACCGGGAATTCTTTTAAATTTTGGGAAAATAAAAATTAAATAAGAGGAGAATAAAGAGAATTTGGAAACTTTTGATGATTTTTAAATTTTTACTATTATACATTATTTTTATAATTTATTTTTAATTTTTATTTTTTATTATTAATTATTATCATTATTATTATTATTATATTTTTATTAGTTTTAGTTTTACTTTAATTTTTAGTATTATTGCCCAGAAATATATTAAACTGTTTTTTAAAAAAATAATAAAATATAAGTAAAAATAATAATAATAAAAATTTCGTTATAATATTCTTTTAAATTTCCCTTATTGTTATTATTATAATTTTTAAATTTTTGTTACGGGTTTAGTATAGTAAAAAAAAAATATCTATTTTTAAACAGTAATAATTCCAGAAATTAACGATTTTAAATTTTAAAATAATTTTAAAAATTATTTATATTAAAACGTTATTATTGTTACATTTGTTTTACATTATTTTTGTAGTTTTTTATTATTATATTTTGTAAAAATTTTATATTAAAACCCCAAATTTGAAAATAATAATGATAAAAATTTGGGCAAAATTGATGATAAAAAATTGCAAAAATGGGATAATGTGATGATAATGTGATAAAGAGAAAATAAAAAAATAGATGAAAACATGATAATAATTAGGATAATAAGGGGTTTTCTGCCAAATATATAAAAAAAAAAAGTTAAAAGAAA
The DNA here is from genome assembly GCF_015228065.2 of Penaeus monodon. Taxonomy (NCBI): domain Eukaryota; kingdom Metazoa; phylum Arthropoda; class Malacostraca; order Decapoda; family Penaeidae; genus Penaeus; species Penaeus monodon. The sequence goes on along the minus strand of NW_023643965.1, from coordinate 27,619 downwards.
AAAAATCCCAAAAGTCAAAAAAAGGGGCCAAATCTAGCGAAATATAACGTTTTGGAGTATATTTCCAAAAATGACTTTTTTTCCATTCTTTTGATTTTTTTTGACAATTATTGGGGTTTAATAATATAAAAATTACCGAATTAAATAAATATGAAAAAATGGGGGTTTATAAAAAGTGGAATGAAAAAAATTTGGATAATATATATGATTAAAATTAAATTTTTACTATTTTTCATTTTTATTATGAATATTATTATTATCATTTTTTATTATTATCTTTATTATTTTTTTAAATTATTATTTATTATTCCCCAAAAAAAATATTTAAAACTGCCCCAAAATTTAACTTAATATTAATAATAATAAAAATAATAAAATAATAAAAATTTTTTATAATTTTGTTTTAATTCATTATTGTTATTATTTCATTTTTTATTTTTGTTACGGGTAGTAAAATTGCAAAAATAACTATTATAACAGTAAAAAATTACAGAATACGATTTTAAATTTAAAAAAAATATATATATATTTATTAAAAAAATTTTATTTTTGTATCATTTTGTTATTATATTTTTATTGTTTTTTATTAGATAGTTTTTAAAAAATTTTATATTATAACTGCAATAACTGCAATAATAATGATAAAAATTGAAATAAGGATGATAATGATGATGTTTCATGTGATAATGATGATGATTATGATGATAATTTTAAAAATGATGATGATAACGATAATAATGATGAAATCAGATATAATGAGGTTTAAAACAGGTTTTGGTGCCCCATAAAATTTAAAAAAGAGGAAAAAAGGAAAAAAAATCCCAGAAGTCAAAAAAAGGGGGAAAAACTAGCCAAATATACCTTTTTTGGAGATTTACTCCAAAATGACGTTTTTTTCCTTTCCCCTTTTTTAATGATTTTGGCAATTATTAGGGTAAAAAATTTGAGAATAATTCCAAAAATTCTCAATCTGACAATAATGATGATAAAGTGAGAAAAAGAAAAATTTTGGGATAACTTTTGGATGAAATTAATTTTTTTACAGGGTTATTATTAGTTTTCAATATTATTTTTAAATTATTATTTTTATTATTTTTATTATTATTTTTATTATCATTACATTTTTTAATTATTATTACTTTAATTATTAGGTTTTTGGGCCCCAAAAATATATTATAACGTAAAAAATAACAAAAATAAAAAAAAAATAAGAAAAAAATAATTATAAAATCTTTATAATTGTTTTTTATAATATCTTTATTGTTTTTATTATTTTTTTTATTTTTTTGGGTTACGGGTAGTATAATTGCAAAAAAAAACTATTAAAACCAGTAATAATTACGTAAAAAACGATTTTAAATTTAAATAATGATATAAATATTTTTATAAAAACGTTATTATTGTTATCATTATTTTTTTTACTTTTTTTAAATTTTTTTTGGGTTATTAAAATTATTGTAAAAATAAAATTATAACTCCAATAATTCCCAATAAAAACGTAAAAATTTGCAATAATGATGATGATAATTGCAATAATGATGAAAAATGATAATAATGATAAACGATAATAATGTGATAATCAGATAATAAAGGATAATAACGGATTTTTTTCCCATAATATAAAAAAAAAAAAGGCAAAAAAAAAAAACCCCCCCAAAAAATCAAAGAAAGGGGCAAAATTAGCCTTTTGAGAGATTCCCCAAAACGACTTTTTTTTCCATTCATTTGATGTTTTTGGCAATTATTAGGGTATAATGATAAAAATTTAAACCAGAATTCTATTAATCATGACAATAATAAATATAAAATTGAAATAAAGAAAATTTTTGGATAATATTTGATGATTTTTATTTATTATTACTTTTATCTTTATTATTGTCAATTTTTTATCATTTTTATTATTATTATTATATTATTATTTTTTATTATTTTTAATTTTTAGTATTTTTCCCCCAAAAATAATTATAACGCAAAAATAACAATAATAATAAAAAGTATAATAATAATAAAAACCCCTTTTATAATATTTACCCAATATCTTATTTTTTACCATTTTCATTCTTATTCTTGTTATTGGTAGTAAATTGCAAAAAAAAATATTAAAAACCGTAAAAATTTACAGTAATAAGGGATGTTAATTAAAATAATGATTTTAAATTTAAATTAAAAAAATTTTTATTATTGTTAAATTATTTTTTAACTATTAGTTTTTTTAGTTTTTATTGGGTTATAGTTGTAAAAATAAATTTATAACTGCAATTTTTTAAAATTTAAAAATGAAATAATTGTAAAATGATGAAAATAATTGCAAAAAGGGATGATAAGGATGTGGTAATAAATGAAAATGTTAAGATAACGATAAAATGTAAATAATCATGATACAATGAGGATAAAAAACAGGTTTTGTGTCCATATATAATAAAAAAAAAAAGTTAAAAAAAAAAAAATCAAAAAAGGTCGAAAAAGCCGGAAAATTTTTTTTTAGCAAAATATTTTTTTAGAGAAGTCCAAATGACTTTTTTTTCCTTCATTTGGATTTTGGCAATTTTTAGGGTAAAGAAATTAAATTTAAAAAATTCCCCGAATTCTTTAAATTTCATGACAATAATGATTATAAAAGTGAAAAATGAAAATTTTTGGAAACATTTGATGATTTTTAATATTAAAACTATTACCCATTATTATTTTCAAATTTTATTATTATTTTACTATTATTAAAATTATTATTATTTTATTATTTTTATTATTATTTATTTTTTATTTTATTATTTTTATCATTTAATTTTTATTTATTTTTGGGCCCAAAAAAAATTAAAACTATAATAAAAACCCAACAATAATAAAAAGTATAATAATAATGAAAAATAATCGTTATAAATGTTTTTAAAATATCATTTTTTATTATTATCTTTATTACTTGTTACTTTTTAGAAAGGGAAAAAAAACTATTTAACAGTAATAATTAAGTAATAACGATTTTAAATTTAAAATAATGATAAAAATTTAAAATTGATGATGAAAATGAAAAATGATGAAAACATGATAATAATGAGTTTAATAACGGGAATTGTGCCTTATAAAATTTAAAAAAGGAAAAAGGAAAAAAAATAAAAAAGTCGAAAAAAGGGCAATAATAATGATAAAAATTGGCAAAAAACTGATGAAAAAATTCAATAATGATGAAAACTGAGATGATAATGATAATAATAAAGGAAAAGATGATGATAACATAATAATGTGATAATCATGATAATAAGGGGGTAAAAAACGGGATTTGTCCCCTATATAAAAAAAAAAAAGGGTTTAAAAAAAAAAAATCCCAAAAGTCAAAAAAGGGCGCAAAATCTAGCGAAAAAAAATAGCCTTTTGGGAGTATACTCCAAAAGGACTTTTTTTTCCATTCATTTGATGTTTTTTGGAAATTATTAGGGTAATAATGATAAAAATTTTTACCAGAATTTTTATTAATCTGAAAATAATGGAAAAAAGGAGGTTTAAAGAAAAATTTTTGGATAACTTTGTTTGATTATTAATATTATTACTTTTACATTATTATTATCATATTTTTAATTTTTATTTTCATTTTTATTATTTTATTATTATTATTTTTAAATATTATTATTATTTTACTTTCATTTTAGTATTTTTGGGCCCAAAAATATATTTAGAACGGGATAATAATAATAATAATAATAAAAATTTAAATAAAAAATAATAATAAAATAAAAATCTTTTAATTATTTTTATTAATTCATTATTTTATAATTTTTTATTAAAATTTTTGTTACTGGTAGAAAATTTGCAAAAATAATTTTTTAAAACCGAAATAATTACACTAAAAACCCGATTTTTAATTTTAAAAATAATGTTTATAAATATTTATTAAAAAAGTTATTATGGTATCATTATTGTTATTGCTATTATTATTATAGTTTTTATTATTTATTTGTAAAAATATATTTTGTAACGGGAAAAAATTTGCAATAAAAAATTAAAATATTCCCAATAATATGATAATTTTATGATAATGAGAAATGATTTGAAAATGATGAAAATTTATGGATAATGATAAAATTTGATGTTGAAACGATAAAAATGTGATAATCAGGTGATAATAATTAGGATAATAACAGGAGTTTTTGTCTATATAAAATTTTTTAAAAAGTACAAGAAAAAAAATCCCAAAAGTAAAAAAAGGGGGAAAAAATTTTAAGAAAAATATACCCTTTTAAAGAGTACCCCAAAATGACTTTTTTTTTCCATTCATTTGATGATTTTTGGAAATTTTATTGGGGAAATAATGAAAAAATTTACCAAAAATTTTTTAAATAATCCTGACAAAAATGAGGGATAAAAGGGGGAAAAAATAAAGAAAATTTGGAAAACATTTGATGATTTATTTTTATTACTATTACATTATTATTTCAATTTATTATTATTATTTTTATTATTATTATTTTAATTTTTACATTTTTTCCCCAAAAAAAATATTATAACTTTTAAAAAAACAATAAAAAAATAAAAAGGGATAATAAATAAAAATTTAATCGTTAAAATATTGTTATTAATATCATTTTTGGTTTTTTTATCATTATTATTTTTGGGTTATTTTGGTAGAAATAATAAAAAAATAACTTTTAACGGGAATAATTACGAAAAAAAGGGTTTTTTTTTTAAAAAAAATTAAAAAATATTGATATAAATTTTATTAAAAAAACGTTTTTTATTGTTTCATTTTTGGTTTTACTTTTATTATGTATTGCTATTTTTATATTTGAAAAAAACCATATTTAAAACCCGCAAAAATTTGGTAATAATAATGATAAAAATTTTGAAATAATGAGAAAAGATATCAAAATGATGATGATAATGTGAAATGATGATAATTTTTTATGAAAAAACGTAATAATGAGATAATCATGTAATAATGAGGAAATTTAACCCAAAATTTTGTTCCATATAAATAAAATAACGGTAATAAAAAAAAAACTCCCAAAAAGGTGGGAAAAAGGGGGAAAAATTTTCCGAAATATGCCTTTTGAAGTATACCCCAAAAAATGACTTTTTCCCCATTTTTTAGGGTTTTGGAAAATTTTTAAAGGGTAATAATGAAAAAATTCCCAGAATTCTATTAATCAGGGAAAATTTAATGATAAAAGTGGAAAAAAGGAATTTGGAAACTTTTTAAATGATTATTATTATTATTATTTATCTTTGTTATTATCAATTTTATTATTTTTTTTTTGATGATGAGATTGTTTTTTATTTTAAATTTTATTACTTTAATTTAGTATTTTTTGCCAAAAAAATCTTTTATAATTGTAATTAAAAACAAAAATAAAATAATAAGATAAAATAAATTTAAAAAACCTTTTAAATATTGTTTTTAATATTTATATTATTTTTTATTATTATCTTATTTTTTCATTTTTCGGGGAGTAAAATTCAAAAAAAATTTATTTTAGCAGTAAAAAATTACGTATTCCGATTTAATTAAAAAAAATGATAAAATTATATTATAAAAACGTTATTTTTGTTTCTTTATTGTTTTTTACAATTTTTTGTAGTTTTTTTAAGTTAGTTTGAAAAAATATATTTAAAACGCGTAATTGCAATAAAAATTTTAAAAAATTGCAATAATATGATAAAAATTGGGCAAAAATTTATTAATGATGATGATAATGATGAAAATTTGATGATGAAAACGATAATAATGTGTAATCATGTAAAAAATGGGATGAAAATTTGGATTTGTTTTTCATATATAAAAAAAAAAAGGTAAAAAAAAAACTTTCCCCAAAAAGGGGTTGAAAAAACAAAAAATGAGCGAATAGAGCCTTTTGGGGGTATACCCCAAAATGACTTTTTTTTCCATTTTTTGATGATTTTGGAATTATTGGGTTTAATAATTATAATTTTTACCTAAATTCTATTAAATTTTTGGAAAAATAATTTTGATAAAGTGAAAATATAGAAAATTTTGGGAAAACTTTTTGATGATTTTTAATTTTTATTAACTTTTCATTTTTATTATCAAATTATTCTTATTCTTATTTTTAAATTTTTATTATTATTTTTATTTTATTTTCATTATTATTAAATTATTATTATTATTTTTTATTATTTTTATTATTTTTATTATCTTTACTTTAATTATTAGTATTTTCCCCAAAAAAATAAAATAAAAACTGAAATTTAATAACAAAATAAAAAATTAAAATATAATAATAATAATAAAAAATCGTTAAAAATATTGGTTTTTAATATCATTATTTTTTAATTATTATCATTATTATTCTTTTTTAACCAATAGTATAAATTGAAAAAATAACTATTAAACAGTAATAATTACAGTAAAAACGATTAAATTTAAAAATAATGATAAAAAAATTTGTTATCAAAACGTTTTATTGTTTAATTTTGTTATTACTTATTATTTTTTTATTTTTTTATTAGTATGTTGTAAAATATATATTATAATTTCAAAAATTTGGCAACTTTAATGAAATAATTGAATAATGAGGGAAATTTTCCCCCAAAAATATGATAATAAATGATGAGGATGATGATAATGTGATAATGATGATAAAAAACGAAAATTTAATGATGATAATCATGATAAAAAATGGGAAAATTTAAAAAGGGTTTTGTGGCATATAAAAAAAAAAAAGGGTTTAAAAAAAAAAAAAAAAACCCCCAAAAGTCAAAAAAAGTTTCAAAATCTAGCGAAAAATTCCTTTTTAGAGTATACCCCAAAAAATGACGTGTTTTCCATTCATTTGATAATTTTGGCAATTTTTTAGGGAAAATTAATGATAAAAATTTCCAGAATTCTTTTAATCGTGAAAAATAAGGATGAAAAAAAAAGTGAGAATAAAGGAATTTGGATAACATTTAAATGATTCTAATATAATTCTATTACCCTTTTTTTATAAATAATTTTTAAACCCTTTATTATTTTTATTTTTATTAATTTAATTATTATTATTATTATTTTAATTTTTAGTATTATTCCCCAAAAAAATATATTAAAACGAAATAAAAAAAACTAAAAATAAAAATTTTAATTTAATAATAATAAAAGTAAAAATAATGCTAATAATAATCGTTATAATATTGTTTTTTAAATTTTCATCATTTTTTTATTTTCTTTATTTTTCTTGTTACGGGGTAGATTGCAAAAAAAATTTATTAAAAAAAATTTAATTTAAGAAATAGCGTTTAATTAAAAAAAATTATATGATTTTTAATTATAAAACTTTTATTTTCTTATCATATTATTATTACTGTTAATATTGTATTGTTATTAATAGTTGAAAAAAATATTATTAAACTGCAAATTGCAAAAATTTAAGGGTTTAAAAATTTTCAAAAAATGATGTAATTTTTTCCCAATTGATGTAATGATGATGTAATGATGAAAAATGATGATGAAAACCCGTTTAATTTTAATGCCGATAACCCATGAAAATAATGGGGTTTAAAACAGGATTTTTTGGTCCATATATAAAAAAAAAAAAAAAAAGTAAAAAAAAAAAATTCCAAAAGGCGAAAAAGCTGCAAAATCAGCGAATATAGCCTTTGAAATTTTAAAACCCCAAAAAATGATGTTTTTTTCCATTCATTGATGTTTTTGGGCAATTATTAGGGTAATAATGATAAAAATTCCCAGAATTCTTTTAAAATCATGACAATAATGATGAAAAGTGAAAATTAAAGAAAATTTTGGAAAAAATTTTGATGATTATTGATTTATTATATTATCATTATTATTATCAATATTATTATTATTATTTTATTTTTTAGTAGTTTTTATTTTTAAATTATTTTTTATTATTTTATTTTTTTTAATTTTAATTCGTTTTTAAATTGCCCAAAAAAAATTCAAAAAATGTTATAATAACAATAATAAAAATTTAAGTAAATAAAAATAAAAAATCGTTATAATTTTTATTTTTCATTTTTGTTATTTTTATCTTTATTTTTATTCTTATGGAAAGTAAAATTGGAAAAAAAAACCTTTTTAAAACCAAAAAATAATTCCCAGTAATAACGATGTTCATTAAAATAATGTTTAAAAAATATTTATTATAAAAACTTTATTTTTGTTTCATTTTCTTTTTACTATTTTTTATTGTAGTTTTTATTATTTAAAATTTTAAAAAAAAATATATATTTAAACTGCAAAATTGCAATAATAATGATAAAAATTGCAATAAGTGTTATAATTGCAAAAAGGAGGATAATGATGATGAAATGATGAAAAATGATGTAATAAAATGATGATAACGTAATAATGTGAAATCTTTATATAATGAGGAAAATAACAGGATTTGTGTCCATATATAAAAAAAAAGGAAAAAGAAAAAAAAACCCCAAAAGTCAAAAAAGGGGCAAAATCAAAGCGAAATAGAGATTTTGAGAGTATACTAAAAATACGTTTTTTTCCTTTAATTTGATAATTTTTGGTAATTATTGGGGTAATAATGTAATAATTACCAAATTCAAATTTACCAGGGAAAATAATGAGAAAAAGTGAGAAAAAGAATTTGGATAACATTTTTTATTTTTTAAATATTTTTTACAAAAATCATTATTTTTACATTATTATTTTTTATTATTATTATTATTATTATTATTATTATTATTTTAATTATTAGTATTTTTATACCCAAAAAAAAAATATTAAAAACTGAATAAAACAATAAAATAATAAAAAGTATAATAAAAAATAAAAAATCGTTATAATTTTGGTTATTAAAATCTTTATTTTTTTTTCTCATTATCTTTCTTGTTATGGTAGTTAATTGAAAAAATAACTATTATAACTTTAAAAAATTACGGGAATAACGAGGGTTAATTAAAAAAAATATATAAATTTTTATTTAAAAATTTTTTATTTTTGTTACATTTTTGTTATTACTTTTATTATTGAGTTTTTATTATTATGTTGTAAAAAATATATTATAACTGCAAAAATTTCAAAATATGATAAAAATTTGAATAATGATGATAATAATTGCAATAAGGCTGAAAATTTATGTAATGTTTGGATAATGATCTTTGAAACGAAAATTTGATGATAATCATAAATAAAAAGGGGATAAAAAAAGGATTTTGTCCATATATAAAAAAAAAAAAAGGTTTAAAAGAAAAAAAAATCCCAAAAGTCAAAAAAAAGGGAAAAAAATTAGCAAAATATAGGCTTTTGAGGTATATTTCCAAAATGACGTTTTTTTTTTCAATTTTGATTTTGGAAATTTAAATTAGGGAAATTTAATGAAAATAAATCAAAATTTCCCTATTAATCATGACAAAAATTTATGAAAAAAGTGAGAAAAAAGAAAATTTTGGGATAAAATTTGATGATTTTAATATTTTACTAAAATCATTATTTTTAAATTTTATTATTTTTAAATTTTATTATATTATTATTATTATTATTATTATTTTTATTACATTTTTATTTATTATTATTTTTATTTTTATTTTTTTTTTAAATTATTAGTTTTTATTCCCCAAAAATATATTATAACGGGGAATAATAACAATAATAAAAATAATAGGTATAATAAAAATAATAATAATCGTTATAATTTTGGGTTTTTTAAATACCCTTATTGTTATTATTACCTTTTATTCTTGTTACGGTAGAATAATGTCAAAAATAACTATCAAAACCCTTAATAATTCCGTAAAAAACGTTTTTAAATTTAAAATGAAATATAAATATTATTAAAAAAACGTTATTATTGTTTCTTTATTGTTAAAACTTTTATATTGTATTTGTTATTGTTTTTTTTTGTAAAAACATATATTAAAAACTACAAAAATTGAAATAAAAATGATAAAAATTTGGGCAAAAATGATGATAATAAATTCAATAATGATGATGATGATGAAAAATGATGATAATGATGATAATGATGTTTTAAAACCGATAAAAATGATGATAATCACGAAAATAATAGGATAAAAAAACAGGATTGGGTATCCATTTTAAAATTAAAAAAAAGGATAGAAAAAAGAAACCCAAATAGTCAAAAAAGGGGGAAAATATAGCGAAATATACCTTTTGAGAGTATACCCCAAAAGGGACTTTTTTTTCCATTCTTTTCCATTATTTTTGGGAATTATTAGGGTAAAAAATATTAAAATTACCAGAATTCTTTAATCAGCCAAATAATGATAAAAGTGAGAAAAAGAAAAATTTGGATAAATTTTGAGGATTTAATTTTAAATTACATTTTTCATTGTTATTTTTCAAATTTTAAATTTTTTATTATTATTATTATTTTTATTATTAGATGATGATTGGGTAAATGATGATGTTTAATTATTATTATTATTATTATTATTTAATTATTAGTTTTTTCCCAAAAAAATATATTATAACTGTAATTAAACAACAATAAAAAAATAAGTATAAAAAATAATAATAACCTTTTTAATATTCTTTTTAAAATTTTCATTCTGTTATTATTTCTTTATTATTTTTGTTACTGGCGGGTATAATTGAAAAAATAACTATTTTTAAAAGTAAAAATTACAGTAAAAACCCGTTTTAAATTTAAAAATAATGATATAAATATTTTTATAAAAAACTTTTATTATTATTATCATTATCTTTTTTAAATAGGATTATTGTAGTTGTTTTTTAAATTAATTTTTGTAAAAATAAATATTATAACTGAAAATTTAATTTTTAAAATAATGATAAAAAATTTGCAATAATGAGGTTTAAGATGATAAAATGATGATAATGATGATAATGATGATGTTAACGATAAAATGATGAAATCTTTTAAATGAGGATAATAAAGGTTTTGGTGCCCAATTAATAAAAAAAAGGTTTAAAAAAAAAAAAAATCCCAAATGTCAAAAAACCCGGAAAAAATCTAGCGAAATAAGCCTTTTGAGAGTTTTAACTCCAACAGGGCGTTTTTTCCATTTTTTTTAATGTTTTGGGCAATTATTGGGGGTAATAAAGATAAAAATTCCCAGAATTCTATTAATCATGAAAAATAATGATGATAAAAGTGAGAAAAAAGGGGAAAATTTTGGGGATAACTTTGATGTTTATTTTTTTATTACATTATCATTATTTTATTAATATTTTTTATTATTTTTAATTTAAATTGGGATTATTTTTATTTTATTTATTTTTATTATTTAGCTATTAGTATTATTCCCCCAGAAAAAAATTTTAAAAATGTTAAAAAAAAAACCATAAAAAATAATAATAATAATAAAATAATAATCGTTATAATTACTGTTATTAATATTTTAAATTGTTATTTTTCATTTTTATTTGTTACGGGTAGTTAATTGAAAAAATAACTTTTTAAAACCCAGAAAAAATTAAATTAATAACGATGTTAATTAAAATAATTATAAAAAATATTTTAAAAAAAACGTTTTTAGGGTTATCATTATTGTTTTACCATTATTATTTTGGGTTTTTTTTTTATTTAAAAGTTGTAAAAAAAAATTTAATAACGGAAATAATTGCAAAAAATGATAATAATTGCAAAATGTTATAAAAATTTGCAATAAAATGAAAAGGGATAAATGAAATCATGAAAATGATGAAAATGTGAGTTTAGATAAAAATGATGAAAATCATGATAAAAAGGAGGATAAAACGGGTTTTGTGTCTATATTTAAAAAAAAAGGTAAAAGAAAAAAATCCCAAAATCAAAAAAAAGCGGAAAAATCTAGCGAAATATACCCTTTTTGAGATTATACCCCCAAAAATGACTTTTTTTTTCCATTCTTTTATGATTTGCGCAAATTAGTGTAAAAATGATAATAATTACCAGAATTCTTTAAATTTTACAAAAAGGAGATAAAAGTGGAATAAAAAAATTTGGGATAACATTTTGAGTTTAAATTTTTTATTACTATTACCCTTTATTATTATAAATTTTTTTATTTTTTTATTATTTTTTTATTTTTAAAATTATTTTTATTTATTATTATTATTATTATTTTATTTTAGTATTATTGCCCAAAAATATATTAAAACTGCAAAAATAACAATAATAATAAAAATAAGTATAATAATGATAATAAAAAATCGTTTTTAAACATTTTTTATTAATATTTATTGTTATTTTTCATTATTTTCTTGACGGGGTAGTATTTGCAAAAAAAAAAAAACCCCTATTTAACGGGTAAAAATTTACAGTAATAACGAGGGGAAATTTAAAAATAAAATATAAATTTTTTTTAAAAAACTTATTTTTGTTATCATTTTTGGGTTTTTAAAACTTTTATTATTGTATTTGTTTTTTAGTATAGTTGTAAAAAAAAATTTTTAAAAAACCCTCCCAAAAAATTGCAATAATAATGAAAAAAGGGAAATAATGATGATAATAATTGCAAAAAATGATGATAATAATGATGATAATGAGGGTAAGTGATAATTATGATATAACAAAATTTAATGATGATAATAAATGAAAAATAATGAGAAAAAACAAGTTTTGTTTTTCCATATTAAAAAAAGGTAAAAAAAAAAAACCCCCAAAAGTCAAAAAATGGGCCCCCTTTAGGAAAAAAGCCTTTTTGAGAGTAACCTCCATTATTATTATTATTATTATCATTATTATTATTTTTACTTTAATTATTAGTATTATTCCCCAAAAAAATATATTAGAACTCTAATAAAATAAAAATAATAATAAAATAAAATTTAATTTAAAAATAATAAAAATTTGTTACAATTGTTATTAATATAAAAATTTTTTATTATTATCATTTTATTTTTTTACTGGTGGGATAATTGCAAAAAAAAATTTTATTAAACAGAATAATTACAGAAATAACGTTTTTAAACAAAAATGATATTTTATTTTTTTTATAAAAACTTTATTATTGTTATTTTATTGTTTTTACGGGGTTTTATTTAGTTGTTTTAGAAAAGTTGTAAAAATAATATTATAATTTGCAAAAATTTGCATAATAATATAAAATTTGGGCAATAATGTTTATAATAATTGAAATAATGATGAAAATTTAATTATGAAAAGGATGTAATGTGATGAAAAACGAAAATATAATTGATAATGATGATAATAATGAGGATAAAAAACAGGATTTCTGCCCAAATATATAAAAAAAAAAAGGGAAAGGGAAAAAAAAAAAATCCCAAAACCCCCCCCCCGAAAAAGCGGAAAAATCTACAAATATCCCCAAATTGAGATTTTACCGAAATAACCTTTTTTTTCCTTTTCCCAATTTAATGATTTTTGCAATTACTGGGGTTTAATAATGCTAAAAATTTAACCCGAATGCTATTAACCCATGATAAAAATGAAGATAAAATGAGAATAAAGAAAATTTCAAAACCCAATTTGATGTTTTTAAAATTTTTATTTTTCTTATCATTATCGATATTATCAAATTATTATTATTATTATTATTATTTTTTTATTATTATTATTAATTTTTATTATTACTTTAATTATTAGTATTTTTCCCAAAAAATTATATTAAACTGTAATAATAACAATAATAAAATAAAAAGTATAAAATAATAAAATAATCGTTTAATTTTTTTAAATTAAAAATTTTTATTGTTATTTTTTATCATTATTATTCTTGTTACTATTATTTAAATTGAAAAAATAATAAAAAAAAACAGTAATAATTACAATAATAACGATTTAAATTTAAAAATTTATGATTAAATATTTTTTATAAAAAGTTTTTATTTTTAATCATTATTGTTTTTACTATTATTTTGTATTTGTTTTTAGTATAGTTGTAAAGATATATTTAAAATGCAATAATTGCAATAAAAATGAAAATAATTGCAATAATGAGGTAAAAAATTGAAATTAATGTTGATAAATATGATGATAATGATGATAATGATATGAAAACGTTTGAAAATTTTGGGATAACCCTGATAATATTGAGGAAAAAACAGGATTTTTTTGGCCATATAAAAAAAAAAAAAGGGTGAAAGAAAAAAAAATTCCCAAAAAAGTGGGTAAAGGGAAAAAATCTAGGAAAAATGCTTTTTGAGAAAAATTCCAAAATAAACTTTTTTTTCCCTTTTTTTTGAGTTTTGGGGAATTTAAATTGGGGAAATAATGTAAAAATTTACTAAAATTCTATTAAAATGAAAATAATGATGAAAAAAAGTGAAAATTAAAGAAAAATTTGGTAAGATTTGATGATTTTTAAATATTATTAATTTTATCTTTTTTTATTATAAAATTTTATTATTTATTAATATTTTATTATTATTTTATGTTATTTTTTTATTATTATTTATTATTATTATCATTTTTATTTTTTTATTTTTTTTTTTAAAATTATTGGGATTATTCCCCCAAAAAAATTTTTTAAACCGGGAAATAAAAAATAAAATAAAAAAGTAAAATAATATAAAAAACGTTTAAATTGTTATTAATGTCTTTATTGTTATTTTATATTTTTTTCGTGTTACGGTGTAAAATTACAAAAAAAACTATTATAAAATAAAAATTTCAGAAAAAAACGAGTTAACTAAAATAATTATATAAATATTTCATTATAAAAACTTTATTTTTTTTTTTTCATTATTTTTTATTACTATTATTATTTTTAGTTGTTTTTAGTATAGTTTTTAAAAAATATTTTTTTAAAAACTCCCAATAATTGCAAAATAATAATAAAAATTGCAATAATGATGAAAATAATTGCAAAAGGGAAAATGATTTTTAAAAGATGAAAATGAGGATAATGATGATGTAACATAATAATGATGTTAATCGGATAAAACGGGGGAAATAACAGGTTTTTGTCCATATATAAAAAAAAAAAGGAAAAAGGGAAAAAAAAAATTCCCAAAAAGGTCAAAACCCGGCAAAATCTAGCGAAATTGGGCCTTTTTGAGAGTTACTCCAAAGGACGTTTTTTTTCCTTTAATTTTGATGTTTTTGGGAAAATTGTTAGGGTAAAAATGATTTTAATTCCCAAAATTTCATTAATAATGACAATAATGAAGATGAAAAAGGGAAAATTTGAAGATTTTTGGGATTTTTTATGATTTTTTTTTATATTATTACTATTATCAATTATTACAATATTATTATTATTATTATTTTTATTATTTTTATCATTATTATTATTATTATTATTATTTTTATTTTTTTATTATTATTATTATTTTATTATTACCCTTTATTATTTTTTATTTTAATTGTTGTATTATCCCCAAAAAATTTTTAATAACTTAATAATAAAATAATGATAAAAATAAGTATAAAATAATAATAATAATGGGTTATAATCTTTTTTTAATACTTTTTGGGTTTTTTATTATCTTATTATTCTTGTTATGGTAGTATAATTGCATAAAAAATATTATAACGTAAAATTAAGTAATAACGATTTTAAATTAAAAATATTTATATAAATATTTATTATAAAAAAACCGTTAATATTGTTTTTAATTATTGCTATTACTATTATAGTAGTTGTTATTAAAATTTTTGGGAAAAATAATATAAACTGAAATAATTGCAATAAAATTTTTAATAATTGCAATAATGATGAAAATTGCAATAATGTTTTAATGATGATAAAATAATATGATTGATGATGAAAAGGGTTTCAAAAAAAAATTTGAGGATAAATGATAATAATGAGGTTTAAAAAAAGGATTTGTTTTCCATATATAAAAAAAAAAAAGGTAAAAGAAAAAAAAATCCCGAAAAAATCAAAAAAGCGGCAAAATCAGCAAAATATACCCTTTTAGAGTCAAACCCCAAAAATAACTTTTTTTCCCATTCTTTTGAGTTTTTGGAAATTTATTAGGGTAATAATGTAAAAATTCCCGGGAATTTCTTTAATCATGACAAAAATAAATGAAAAAAGGGGAAAAATGAAGGGGTTTTTGGAAAAACTTTTGATGTTTTTTAAGTTTTTTACTATTATAATTTTTTTTATCAATATTTTTATTATTTTTATTATTATTATTATTATTATTTTTATTTTTATTATTAATATTTTTTTAATTTTATTTTTTATTCCCTTTATTATTGTTTTATTCCCCAAAAAATATATTTAACTTTTAATAATAAAAATAATAATAATTAAAATTAATAATAATAAATAAAAGTAATCGTTAAATTTGTTTTTAATATCATTATGTTATTTTTATCATTATTATTCTTTTTTTACTGGTAGAAAATTTTGGAAAAAAATATTAAACGTAAAATTAAGTTAACATTTTAAATAAAATAAGATAAA
This sequence comes from Penaeus monodon, assembly GCF_015228065.2. Classification (NCBI taxonomy): domain Eukaryota; kingdom Metazoa; phylum Arthropoda; class Malacostraca; order Decapoda; family Penaeidae; genus Penaeus; species Penaeus monodon. Next base: position 11,371 of record NW_023643965.1, on the reverse strand, counting down.
AATATTTATTATAAAAATTTATTATTGCTATAATTTTTTTTTATTACATTTTTTGTATTTTTTATTAGTATAGTTGTAAAAATATATATTATAACTCCCAAAAATTGCAATTTAATGATAATAATTGCAAAAAAATTTGAAAAAATTTTGCAATAAGATGATAAAATTGCAATGATGATGTAAGATGATAATGATGAAAAGGGAATGATGGTAAAAAATAATAATGATGAAAATCATGATAATAATAGGGATAAACAGGTTTTGGTTCCCTATAAAATAAAAAAGGAAAAAAAAAAAAATTTTAAAGTCGAAAAAGCGGCGAAATCTCGATATATGCCTTTTCAGAGATCTCAAAAAATGCCCGTTTTTTCCCTTTTTTTCAGATTTTGGGGCAATTTTTTAGGGTAAAATGATAAAAAATTCCCAAAATTTTCTTTTAAATCAAAAAATAATGTTTATAAAGTAAAAATAAGAGAATTTGGTAACTTTAAATTATTAATATTATTAAATTTTTTATTTTTATTACCCTATTTTTTAATACTTTTATTATTATTATTTTTATTATTTTTATTATTATTATCATTACTTTAATTTTTAAGTATTTTTGGGCCGAAAAAAAATTTTTAAAAAAACTTAAAAAAAAATTAACAATAAAAAAAAAATAAGTATAATAATAAAAAAATTTAATCGTTAAAATTTTTGTTTTTTAATATCATTTTTGGTTATTTTATCATTATTTTCTTTTTAAAGGGGAGTAAAATTTGGAAAAAAAAATTTATTAAAAAAGGGAATAATTACTTTAATAACGATTTTAAATTTTAAATAAGATAAAAAATTTTTTATTAAAAAAACGTTATTTTTTATCATTATTGTATTACTATTTTTTTTTTAATGTTATTAGTATAGTTGAAAAAAATATAATTATAAACTGCAATAACCCAATAATAATGAAATAATTGCAATAATGTGAAAAATGAAGGAAAACGATAATAATAGGTAATCATGATAAAAGGGAAGATAAAAACAAGTTTTGTGTCCTTATATAAAAAAAAAAGGGTTTAAAAAAAAAAAAAACCCCAAAAAGTCAAAAAAAGCGGAAAAATTTTAGCAAAATTAGCCTTTTGAGAGTTTTTTTTTCAAAATGACTTTTTTTTCCTTTCATTTTGATGATTTTGGGCAATTTTTTTAGGGTGATAAGATAAAAATTATCAAATTTTTTTAAATCATGACAATAATAATGTAAAAGTGAGAATTAAAGGGGAATTTTGGAAAAACATTTGATGATTATTTTTTATTAATATCAAAAATTATTATAAATTTTAATTTTTTAATTACTATTTTTATTTTTATAATTTTTAAATCATTATTATTATTTTTTACTTTAATTATTAGTATTTTTGGGCCCAAAAATTATTTAAGGTAATAAATCAAAACAATAATAAAAAAGTATAAAAATAAAAATAATAATCTTTAAAAAATTATTTTTAAAAAACATTATTGTATTTTATCATTATTATTCAGTTACTGGTAGAAATAATTGCAAAAAAAAATTATAACTTTAAAAAATTACAGAAATAACATTTTAAATTAAAAAAAATTTATATAATTTTTATTATAAAAACGTTATTTTGGGGGAATTTAAATTTTTAAATTAAACTATTATTTTTTAAATTTGGTTTTTATTAGCATAGTTGAAAAAAATTAAAAATTTAAAACCCGCAAAAATTCAAAATAATAAATAATTTTTGCAATAATGATGTAATAATGAAAAAATGATGATAAGTAAATGATAATAAGGATAAATGACGAATGATAAATGAAAACGATAAAAATGACGTAATGATAAATAAGGGAGGAAAATTTATAAGGATTTGTGTCCATATATAATAAAAAAAAAAAAAAGGTAAAAAAAAAAAAAAACCAAAACCGAAAAAGGGGCAAAATCTCGCGAAAAAAGCCTTTTGGGGGAGTATACTAAAAAAATGACTTTTTTTTTAATTCATTTGAATTTTGGCAAATTAGGGTAATAATGATAATAATTACCAAATTTCCTAAATCATGACAATAATGATGATAAAAGGGAAAATTTAAAGACAATTTTTGGATAACATTTGATGATTTTTAAATATTATTACAAATTATCATTTTATTTAAATTTATTATTATTATTATTATTTTTATTATTATTATTATTTTTATTATTATTATTATATTTTTTTACTTTTTATTAGATTAGGAAAAAAAAATTTTTATAACTGTAATAAAACAATAAAATTTTAAAAATTTTGGTAAATTTTAATTATAATAAAAATCGTTAAAATTTATTTTTTTAAATTTTCATTATTGTAATTTTTATCATTTAATTCTTTTTTCTTGTAGTTATTGCAAAAAAATATTATAACAGTAAAAATTTAAACAGAAAAACAAAGGTTAATTAAAATAATGATATAAAATTTATTAAAAAAACGTTATTATTGTTATTACTACGAAAAGTGGGTTTTTGGGCTCTGTGCAAAAAATGTTTAACATAAAGGGGCCGGGGAAAAAAACTGACCAGTTGGTGGAGCGGAGGATTGAGGAAAAAGCCGTGAGAGGGGTTTGGGGGTTTTTGGCTCCTGTGAAGACCCATAAAAATTTTGGGGTTTTTCCCCTTTTTTAAAAACCTTTTATGGGGCAGTGTGACATGCTGGCCCCCCCTGTTTGGGGCCTATAGAAAATTGAAACGGGAAATAATTTGTTTTTAAAAAAAGGAAAAGACTTTTTTTTTGTGTTTTTTCTTTCCCTGCCTCGACACTGGCGTTTCCTCTCGTGGTGTTCGGGGACGTTTGGGGTTTGCTCGGGGCCTTTTGGGAAAGCTGTTCAGTGTTCAAAAACCCGTTTTATAGCACCCCGTCTGCCTAGCCTGCCTTGTTTTTGGGCAGAGAGACAGGTGGCCGGCGTAAGAAAGGGTGTCAGGAGGGGGTTTGGGGAAAATTTTATTGTGAGCCCCCGGGTTTTATCATGTGGTTAAAGTTTCGGCACCCAAAAGGGAGGGGGGTTTGACTGAGGCAGGCATGAGAAAGTAAAGCCGACCCAAAAGGGACCTAAAATCACTGCCATCGGGGCCGGTTTTGAGGGGGGAAAAAGGGCAAAAAAGGGCAGAAAAAGCAGGCACAGGGGGCACGCGAGCGGGCGCACCATCTCTTTCGAGATGCGGGAAAGGGAAAGGGAAAGGGGAAAACAGTTCTGCAAACCCTTTTTGGGGTGCTACGGGAGTAATTTGCATCTGTGTGATGGAAACTCAGCAGTACACCGAAAAGGGCCCTGCAAAAGCGTGAAGGGGAAAATGAGGGAGGGGGTTTGCGGGACTCTAAAAGGGCGGGTTCAGGGCCGGGGGAGGAAGTGAAGGGGGGAAAAGGGGGCGCCCCGAGGTAGTCCCGTTGAAAGCAGAGAAGGCAACGAGGTCTGGCAACGTTTGCCATAGTGTAAATTTTTTAACGGGGGGCTCCGGGAGTCTGTGGCGGGAAACCCCCGGGGCCCTCGCAGCGTCGTGTCGGAGCCAGTGGTCGCTGAAAAAGGCGGGGGACCCATGGGAAACCCGCCCCTTGGGTATGGGTTGGCGGAAAACCCCGGACCCGGTAACCCCCCATCGTTCCCCTCCCTCACCCCTTCCCCCCCCCCGGGCAATTAGTTCACGGAAAACCGGTTCTCCCCCCCACAGCCCCTCGGCCCCCAAAAAACTTTTCTGTGAAGCGTAACCCCAGCTGAGTACGAGGGAAAAGGTGGCCTGTGAGGAATAGGTCGCCCAATTTAAAATGCTGGCATCCCCAACGGGCTGGCCGGGAAGAAAAAGGCCCTGCACTGGAAACAGCGCTAAGGGGCCCCGCGGTGGAAGTGATGGGGAATTTACCACCATCCCAACAGGCCTCTTACACCACGGGCGGAGGTTTTGGAGAAGCCTTTTGGGGGCCCCACCACCAGGCCGAGGAAATTTTGGGCGCTTTAAGAAAACGGGCTCATGAGTGTGGCAAGACACTGTCCCAGCTGGTAAAGGGGGTTTACCCCGCGGCCTGCGAAAAAGATGGGTCGGGTCCTGGCCCGCGATTCTTTGTTTACGCTTTGAGGAAACCCGCAGCTGCAAATCTACGTCCAAACAGGCACCCCCCTGAGGACCTGCAGGGGGGCGCTGGGAAGGGCCCTTGGGGGTTTGAGGCCCTTCCTGAAGCAACGAGGGGCCCCCGGGCCACTGCTCCCGCCCCCCCCCGGGACCTCCGGGCCGGGGGCTAAAGTGGAGAAAGTGCATTGAGGGGTGTGCCCCAAACATTTTCCCAAAGGCTTTGTTGGGGCCCGCGTAAAGGTAGGGCACAGACGTAGTCGGGGTGTCAGAGGGAGCGGAGAAACGTCCTCTCAACCGGGGCGGTTCTGATGCCCCTTCCCCGCAGTACTACAAGGGGCTGTGGAGGTTAAAATGGTCACCAAACCCGGGGCTGTCCCCAAGGCTAAGAAAGTTTTTTACAGGGGAAAACTCTGGAGAAGGGGGGGGGAAAAAAGGGCCTTTCCCCCAGTTCCCGGCCCCGACTTGGGTAAGCTTTCCCTCGAAACCCCACGATGCAGGTGGAGGGCTCAATAGATGGGAAAAACCGCCGCCTGCAGGGGACACTGGGGCTTTAGGAACCCCCAGTGCGGCCGATTGGGTTTGGCCCCTATGCATTTCCAAAACGCCCCCCACAAGACTGTGGGGGTTCAAGGGGCATTTTGTGCAGCTCAAGGGGGCCCGTGGAGGCTCGGAAATTTGGGTGGGCGCACGGGGGAGCGGTGCCCGGGGTATGGGGCCATCTTGCCCAGCACTGTTTGCCCGGGGCCCTTTACTACCTGCACCCGAGTAAGGCGGGGTGTCGACCTTTGGGGGCCCAAGCTGGGAGGGTGCACGGTGAAGAGGTGCCCTTTTCCCTTTCCCCCGGTTGGCTGTTCAGAGGTAGTTACAGCTGAGCGAAATGCACCTTTTCCCCCCGGACAGAGTTTTAGAATCCGGGGGTTTGACTGTCAAGGGGTGATGCGTGGAGTAGAGGGTCGTGGAGCCCCCCAAAATTGCAGTGGCTGATGGCGTAGCGGTTGGGGGGAAAAACCTTTTTGGGCCCGGGAGGGGGGGTTGTTTTTCAGTTTGGTAGCCCCAAATTCTCCGATAAGGCCCAGAAGGGGCCAGCTGGTGGCCCAAAGGGGGCCTTGTGAGGAAGTGGAGCGTCCCCGAAGAGTCCCTTTGGGGAGGGGAGGAGTTGGTTTGGGGTTTGGGGGCCCTTGCCCGACTTTTCCCAGGACTTGGGCACCGGAAACACCGGAGCCCGCTAACCGACGGAAGCACAGACAGAGAAGATGGTCCCCCCCGGGCTAAATAAAAGCAGATGTGTTTTTTCAAAGGGGGGACTTGGGCCCGGGCCGCACAGGTTGGGGAAGCAAAACATTAAAAAAATGGAAGTAGTTTTTGCCCATCAAAACCCCCCCCACGTTTTTGGGACCCAAAAAAAACGAGAAGAATTTAAACGCAATGTCATTGGGGCTGGCGGCACAGGGGGGGATTTTAATGGGCAACAGTCCTGGGCATCCGCGGGTCCTGGGAAGAAAAAGGGCGGCACCAACGCCTTTGGGTGGACTACCCGGGGGCTGAAAGACTGACTATCAGGACTAAAACCCTTGCAGGAATTTATGACACCTCGTGCTTGGGGGGGGGCCAGGTGGTTCTCCCCCACTCGACCCGAAACGGGGTTTTCAACCCCGGTGGAGATGGGGGAAGAGGGGCAAGCCAAAGACCCGGGGAATTTTAACGTTCCCTGCCCCTTTTGGGCCTCTGCAAAAGCCCTTTGGGTTTTTTTTGTGGTCTGATGGAGAGGGGGATTTGGGTGGCCTGCAATTTGGGAAAACGGGACTTGTCTACATTGATGACGTATCGCTTTTGGGGGCACCTTTAGGAGGGGGCTGGAGCCGCTAGAGGAAGTATACAGGGGTTTTTTAGGAAAAGGGCCCAAACCCCAAAACTCATCCCCAAAAATTCCCCAAAGTTTTCCCGCATGAGGTGCCCTTTCTGGGGCATGTAGTCAGTACCTAGCTACCTGGGCCTTGCACAACTTCCCCCCGCTTTGTAAGGGGCTTCGCCCGTGTACGGCCCTCTCCACCGGGGCTTTCACGAAAAGGGGGGGGCTTCCAGTGGGACGAAAGGGTGGTCTGCATTTGGACAACCGAAAAAAGGCCCTGAAAGGAAGCACCGGGGCTTGCCCATCCCCCCCGAAACCCCATCCCCGTTTGGGCACTGCGCTAGTGCGGAAGGGGATCGGGGGAGTTTTTTTACAGATAAAAAGGGCGGGGGAAAGGGGATGTCGGTTTGGCCCCACTTTGGGCCAAAATTTAGCAGGCCCGAACGCAACATTGTGTGACAAGGGGAAAAAAGTTGTTGGGGGTGGTGAAAAGTCCGAAAACACTTTTACCCATACCTCACGGTGCCGAGTTCACCATCCGGACCCTTGCCCTAAAATGGTTTAAGTCGCTGAAAAGGGAGCAGAGGGTCAGTGGCAAAGTGGTTAAGGGGGGCCTTTAACGTAAAAAATACCACATCTTCCACCGCCCGGGGCGGTCCATTGCAACGCGACAGCCTGGTCGAGCCCGGTTAGGCCTAGTTGCCACACAGTGTCCAGGAAATCCCGACCTTTTGTGCCCCCGTCTGCAGGTGCTGGAATGTGCCAATAAGGGGGGTATGAGTGGCGTAAAGGGACAAAAGTGAGGACTCTGACCTTTCTCCCCTTGTCCCGGGGGCTTGAGGCCTCAGTGGACGCCCCAGTTTTGGGGGGCCGTGGCTGCGGAAGCCCCCCCACAAAGTGTCTGGGGACCAGTGGGAAACATTAAACCAGTGGTCAAAGCGGTTTTTTAGTGAACGTGGGGGGCATTTTAGTAAGTGAAAAGTGGGCACGGGGGGGTAGTTTTAGTACCCAGAGCCCTTTCGGGGTGGGGTTGCTGAGGGAAAAAAAAAGCCGGTGTTTTCCAATGGCCCCTGGGGGAGAAAAAAAAAACCCTGAGCCCTCCCGTCCAAAGGGTTTTTACTGGGTGGGGGTGGGGAAGTGACGTGTCGAGTGGTGTAGAGCATTGAGTGTGAAGTGCAAAGAAGGACCCCCCCCTAGAAAGAAAACCCTGCCCCGTTACAGGGTTTTCTGTTTTGGGAGACCCATGGAAAAAGGGGGGGAATAGACATTGCGGGTTCGCTGCCTCTCAGCCACAAGGAAAACCCATCCCTCTGGTGGTAATGGACTATTTCTCAAAGTGGGGCCCGAGGCCTATGCACTACCCCAAACCCGAGGCCCCAGAAGTGGCTGGGGTTAGTGAAGAATTTTATTACCCGTTTTGGGTGTGGCCCCTTTTGAACTGCACTCTTTACCAAAGGGGTGAGTTGAGTCACGGGGTGTTTTCCCTGAGTGTTGCGAGCTGTTAGGGGTGCGCAAACACGGGCGACACCCTCCATCCACAGTCCCCATGGGATGGGGGAGCGGTTTAACTGTACCCCCTTTCTCCACAGGTTTGCCCAAAAATTTTTTTGGGAAAGTCAGGAAAAACTTTGGGGCGTTAAAACTGCCCGCCATGCTCATGGTACCGGGCTTGTGCAGAGGGAAAAGGCTTTACACCTGCCCACTCATTTTGGGCCCTGAGCTCAGGTAGCAGTGGATTTTGGGCCCCAGGGCGGCCACCCGACGTGAACTTTTCCAAAGTCACATCCAAACTTGCAATGGCACGCAGGAAAACCTGGCGGGGGGCACCGAGAGGGGCTTGGCAAATCAAGGGGACCGGGCCTTTCCCGGGAAAGGGGACCTATGACCCGGGGCATGAGGGAAGTGAGGTAAAACGGGGGCGAGTGTGGTTTCATAACCCGCCCTCCGGGAACGGGGGGGTCTCGCCGAACTACAGAGCCCCTTTGGGGGGGGCCCTTTTTACGGTTTGGGAGCGGCCCCCCTTTTGATGGCCCCCTATCGAAATTTGAGGGGGGAAAACGACCCTCCTTTTTTCCAAAGTGGACCACTGTGGCGTTTTCCTGGGCCAGGAAGCTACCCTGGGGGCCCGGTGAAAAGAAGATGAAGTTTTTCCCCCCGTACGGCGATGAGGGCGTGGGAGACGCTGACCCAGATGGGGGACGAGCCCTTTGGAAAGGTGAGGGGGATGCAGCAAAGGCAATGGTGAACCCTGAGCCAGGTCTTGGGGCAGGAATTTCCCCCCCTGGGTTTCCAATGCCCAAACTAAACCCCCGCCCACACCTCCTCCCAGAAAACCCCCGGGGAGAGCGAAAAAAGCCGCCCCTGGATGAAAGATTTTTGTGTTTTGAGAAATGAAATTTTATTTTAAAATTTTTTTGTAGTTTGTTCAGGTTTAGATATGACAGAGCAAAAGGGTCGGTTTCTTGATAGGGGGGGATAGTGATACGCCAGTGGGGCTTTGGCTCGTGCGAAAATGTGTTAACATGAAAGGGGCCTGGGAAAATACACAGCTGGCGTGAGCGGGGGAAGGGGAGGAACAAGCCGTGAGACGGAAATTTGGGGTGCGCCCGTGAAGGTCTTTTGTGCCCTTGTGACCGAATTTTAAATTTTTGGGTTTCCCTTTTTTTAAAACTGTACGTCAGTGTGACATGTGTTTCCCCCCGTATTGTGCCCATAGAAAAGTGTACGGGGAAATAACTTTTAAAAAGGAAAGACTGTCATTTTGTGGTTTAATTTTTGTTTCCCTGCCCGCCACTTGGGGGTTTCCCCCCGTGGTTTTTCGGGGGCGCTTTTTGGTGCTCGGTGCCCCCTTGGAGCTGTTCAGTGTTAAAAAACCCTGTGTATGCACGCCGTCTGCCTACCTGCCCTTTTGTGTTGGCAAGAAGAACGAGGGGCCGGGGTTTTCATTATCATTATTTTTATTCCCATTATTATTTTAGTTGTTTTTAGATAGTTGGAAAAAAATTTTATATTATAAATGCAATAAATTTCAATAATTTAAAGATAATAAATTTCCAAAAATTATGATAATAATTGCCCAAAAATGATGATAAAGATGTGATAATGATAATAATGAGGGTGATAACGATAATAATATGATAATCATGATTTAAAAATGAGGGGATAAAAGGGGTTTGGGGTCCCTATATAAAAAAAAAAGGTAAAAAAAAAAAAAAAAAATCCCAAAGTCCAAAAAAACGGCAAAAACTAGCGAAATATAGCCTTTTGAGAGTATAAATCCAAAATGAAGTTTTTTTTTTCCCTTTTCTTTATTTGGAAATTTTTTAGGGGAATTTAAGGGTAATAATTACCAGAATTTTTATTAAACTGACAATAATTATGATTTAAAAGGGGAGAAAAAAGAGGAAATTTTTTAACTTTGTATTATTAAAAATTATTTTATTTTCATTTTTATTTTCAAATTTTTTATTATTATTTTTATTTTTATTATTATTATGATTTTTTATTATTTTTATTACTTTATTTAAATTTGTATTATGTCCAAAAAAAAATATTATAACTTTTAAAAAAACAAAAAATAATAATAATAAGTATAAAAAAATTTTTAAAATAATTAAACGTTATAATTTGTTATTTTTCATTAAATTGGGTTATTATTATCATTTTTATTTTTTGTTACTGGCAGTATAATTCAAAAAAAACTTTTATAAATTAATTTACGTAATAACGTTGTTAATTAAATATGATATAATTTTTTTTAAAAACGTTTTATTGTTACCCTTTATTTTTTATTATTTATTTTATTGTAGTTGTTTTAGTATAGTTGTAGAAATATATTAAAAACTGCAATAATTGCAATAATAATGATAATATTGCAATAATGAGATAATGATGATGATAATGATGATAATGATGATGATAATGATGATAATTATGATGATGATAGGTAATGATGAAAATCATGATAATTATGAGGATAATAACAGGATTTGTTCCATATATAATAAAAAGAAAAAAAAAAAAAAAAACCCACAAATCGAAAAGCGGCAAAATCTGAGCAAAATATAGCCTATTTTGAGAGAAAACTCCAAAATGACGTTTTTTTCCATTCATATGATGATTTTGGCAATTATTAGGGTAATGAATAAAAATTTTACCAGAATTCTTTTAATCATGACAATAATGGTGAAAAAGTGAGAATAAAGAGAATTTTGATAACTTTTGGGATGATCATTAACATTATACTATTATCATTATTATTATCAATATTTTTAAATTATTATTAATTAATTATTATTATTATTATTATTTTTATTATTATTATTATTTTTATTATTATTATATTATTATTATTATTATTATTACTTTAATTATTAGTATTTTTTGCGCAAAAAAAATTATAACGTAAAAATAACAATAATATAATAATAATATAATAATAATAATAATAATCGTTATAATATTGTTATTAATATCATATTGTTATTATCCATCTTTAAATCTTTTACTGGTAGTATAATTGCAAAAATAACTATTATAACAGTAATAATTACAGTAATAACATGTTAATTAAATAATGATATAAATATTTATTATCAAAACGATTTATTGTTATAATTATTGTTATTACTATTATTATTGTAGTTGTTATTAGTATAGTTGTAAAAATTTTAATTATAACTGCAATAATTGCAATAATAATGATAATAATTGCAATAATAAAGATAATAATTGCAATAATGATGATAATTGAGATAATGATGAAATGATGATAATGATGATGATAACGTAATAATGATGATAATCATGATAATAATGGGGATAATAACGGATTGTGTCCATATAAATAAAAAAGGAAAAAGAAAAAAAATTCCAAAATTCAAAAAAAGCGCCAAATCTAGCGAAATATAGCCTTTTGAGAGAATATTCCAAAATGACGTTTTTTCCATTATTTGATGTTTTTGGAAATTATTAGGGTAATAATGAAATAATTACCAGAATTCTTTAATCATGACAATAATGATGATAAAGTGAGAATAAAGAGAATTTGGATAACATTTGATGATTATTAATATTATTACTATTATCATTATTATTATTATTATTATTTATTATATTATTATTATATTATTATTATTATGTATTACTTTAATTATTAGTATTATTGCCCAAAATATATTAAAACTGTAATAATAACAATAATAATATAATAATAATATAATAACAGTAATAATAATCGTTATAATACTGTTATTATATCATTATTGTTATTATTATCATTATATTCTTGTTACTGGTAGTATAATTGGGAAAAATAACTATTATAACATTAAAAATTTACGTAATAACGAGTTTAAAATAATGATAAATATTTATAAAAACTTATTATTGTTTCATTATTGTTATTCTTTTTTTTGTATTGTTAT